>NW_006408535.1:18173676-18174773 GCF_000296735.1 Chrysochloris asiatica
CAAGGTCTCTATGGGAGTTGGAACTGACTTGATGTCACTTAACAACAGGTAATGATGGCATACTGAAATATTTAAGGAAGAAATATATTGGTGTCTTCTATGATTTACTTTGAACGTTATAAGTGTTAATGGGGGAGTGTGCAGATGTTCACTGAAAATTCTCTATTGTAAGTTTGAAATTACAATAAAATGTCAGGTGAAAAGCAAAAGTCATGTTAGTAAGAACAGTAGAAAAACCAGATCTTAAGCAGTGGGAAAAAAAGGACTGTTGAGTCAGTTCTGACTCATAATTTTCAGTTCTGACTCATAATGACCCTGTATAGGGTTTTGGAGGAGCGGCTGGTAAGCTTGAAATGCTGACCTTGCAGTTCAGTGCATTAACCCACAGTGCCACATTAAAAAAAATAAAAGAACCACATAATGGGTGTAAGAAAGATGTACAGGAAAACCAATGCTAGGAACAGTTGCTAAAAATGAGTACAGTTGTGATTTTTTATGGCGAAGATAGTTGACATTACTGGTCAGGCAACTGAACCGCCGTTAATCAAAACGGCTGAAGTGAAGGTCATATTATAAAGAACACTGTAGCTGTCGTTAAAGTGCTGTCAAGTCGGTTCCGATTAACAGCGACCCTGTACAGGGTTTCTTAGAAGTAAGTGGTGAATTTGAACTGCCATCCTTGAGGTCTAGTGCTTATACTACAGTACCACACTAGGACTCCATTAAGAACAACATCATTGTTGTTAGGTGCCACCAACTCATAGCAACCCTATGCACAACAGAATGAAACACTACCAGGTCCTGGGCCAACCTCACAATTGTTGCCATGCTTGAGCCCATTGATGCTGCCACTTTGCCAATTCATCTCACTGGGGACCTTCCTCTCATTCTGTGACCCTCCACCCTACCAAACATGATATCATTCTCCAGCGACTGGTTATTCCTGACAGTATGCCTGAAGTATGAGAGACAAAGTTTGGCCATCCTGGCCTCCAAGGAGCACTCTGGATGCACTTCTTCCAACACAGATCTGTATGTTCTTTTGGCAGCCCATGCCATGGCACTTTCAATATTCTCCTGCAACACCAGAATTCAAA
>NW_006408535.1:18176102-18183219 GCF_000296735.1 Chrysochloris asiatica
ACCTCCTCATTTCTTCCATTTGCTTTAGCATCTCTATGCTGAAGAGCAAGTTTCAGTGTCTCTTCTGACATCTATTTTGACCTTTTCCTTCTTCCTTGTCTTCTCAATGACTTTTTTCTGTCTTCCGGTCTTCAGTCTTTAGTGTTTAATGCATCAAATCTTTTCTTCAGATGATCTCTAAATTCAGGTGGGATACATTCAAGGTCATATTTTGGCTCTTATGGTCTTGTTTTTATTTTCTTCAGCTTCAGTCTGAATTTGCATATGACCAATTGATGGTCTGTTCCACAATCTGTCCCTGGCCTTGTCTACCGCGGGTCACCCTGCTTGTATTTAAATTACCTGTGGTGTAGCTTCCAGAATCACAGCAACTCACAAGCTGCCATAGTGCGACAAACTGACAGACAAGTGGTGGTTAAGGACATTGGTGGGATGAAAACTAAAAGATTATACAGATCCTTTATATACCTCAGCTGTTCTCATTCATTATCTAAGTGGATATAATAACCACTGTATCAAAACTGAACACCTATTCCGTTAAAGTTACTTCATTTTCTCAGCCTAAGTTTGTGATGTGCTTTGACACATTTTTAAATGTAAATAGTATATATAAAAGGAAATGCACAGTTGAATTTTACCTAATGGAGTAAATTATTATTCTAGATTTCCCTTTTCCTAAAGATTTGGGATAATGGAAATTATGTTTATCATAGGAGTTTTCTTTGGTGTTGTACAGTAAAAATATCAACATCAACTTGGAGCAGAGATAGAAACAAACTAAAAAGGTATACTCTACCTGTTTTATGAACTGTGAAGCATTAAAAAGCTCACTGCAGCCATATAGAATGTGTTTCCCTTGCTTCCCCTATAAAAATCAAAGACAAGTGCAATGTTTACGTTACATATTTCTTAAAATTCCTATGTCAAACCTACACTCATTCAGCCTGTGTGCCTAACCATGTGTCTGCCCATGTTGTTGTTAGGTGCCATGGAGTTGATACAGACTCATAGAGATCCTAGGCATAGCAAAACAAAACACTGCCTGATCCTGGGCCAATCTCACTATTGTTGCCACGCTCGAGTCCATCGATGATGCTAAAATCCATCTTGCTGGGGGTCGTCCTCATTTTCTCTGACCCTCTGCCTTCCCAAACATGATATCCTTCTCCAGCAAGTGGTCCCTCCTGATAATATGTCTGAAGTATGAGAGAGGAAGTTTGGCCATCTTGGCCTCCAAGGAATACTGTGGCTGCACTTCTTCCAACAAGGATCTGTTGGTTCTTTTAGCAGCCCATGGCACTTTCAGTATTCTCCAACACCATAACTCAAATGCCCATAGATAACTGTTATTGCAGGACTGTACATATAACCATATTTACCTCTGTTGCTTTTAACCCTTGCACTTCTCCACATGTCTTACCCACCTACCCCTGTCCCAAATATTTTCAGTATCAATATACCCAAGAAGGAAAACTAGACAAGATAGGATATTTTTGTTGTCAGAGGAGGTGGGCAGTAACTAGATTTCAGTGTATACATGTCTATCCTAAAATTACATGTAGCCAAAAGGAGCTCTGGGTAGCGCAGTGGTTACGAATCGGACTGTGAACCTTAAGGTCAGCAGTTGGAAACTACCAGCTGTTCTGTGGGAGAAAGATGAGGCTTTCTGCTCCAGTAAAGATTTACAGCCTCGGAAACCCTGTACAGGGTTGCTATGGGTTGGAATCGACTTGACAGCACTTAACAACAACAACAGGAGTACAGTGGTGACAGGGCATAGTATTTTTTTTCTCTTTCCTTCAAAATACTGGTGGTGGCTGTGTGCCGTGGAGTCAGTTCCGACTCATAGTAACCCTGTACAGGGTTTTCGAGGCTGTAAATCTTTACGGGAGCTATACCTTTAGTATAGCCTTCTGTACGTATACCATCTTCAGTCTCAGTAAGTTCTTTAAAGTACCTGTCTCTCTGCAGAGTATTTTAGGCATAAATTCATTGTTTTGTCTAAGATCATCATTAATTTCAGTGATGTTATCAGAAACTGTTAACATCACTGAAATACAGAAACAGTAATTATAATTGATTAAAATTTGAATGACTATTTAACAGTAGCTAACTCTGTTGCCCCAACATTTTTGCTCCTCAAGCTAAGCTGCTTCCTTCACTGTCAGTTTTTCTGTGACTCCTGTCTGCTTTGAGTATTTAATTTGCAATCTCTGATGCTCCCATTTTCTCGGAAAAAATAAAAAAAAGACATTCTAAGTTTGTTAGAAATATGTTGTTAAGTCGCTATGATGGGAGTAAAGTACAAATTATTCAGTTAAATGATTTCTAAAAATCATTTTACCACAGAGACTTTTTTGGAAGAGGTGCTGATCTGAAGTTTCTAAGTATTTAAAGTAAAAGCTACATAACTGCAAGGCACATTCCAATAATGAGATACATCATTTTCCATATCAAGTTTAGGCCACAATGAATGTGGAAAAACAATTAACACATGGACATGATCCTAGAGGCAGGATTTAAAAATCTGCCTCTTAGAAAAGAGGCTGGTTATGTATACAGATCAGGATAGCCACCAAAGCATTCGAAAGATGAAGAACAACTGGGATACCATCACACAAGACAAAAAAAACCCCCAGAATATACCTTTATGTAATCAACAAGATTTTGATATTCAATGTAGTTGCCTCCTCCCACTACAAAAACAATTGCCTAAAAATGCAGACATGGGAGAAAAAAAAAGTCAGTTAAATAGTTAAAACAATCATTTAACTTTCAAGCAACATGGTCTATAAGTCATGGAGCCTGCTACACATTTAAGGTAGTAAGTAAGATTCCTGGCATAACTTCATTAAGAAATGTTTTAAAAGAAGTCTATACATTTCTAATGTCTATTAAGTTGTAAAGAATAATTACATTCTTTAACAGCAACTCTGAAAAGATTCCTCCAAAGGCCATTTCTTAAGTTGAGGTTATTTTGTGGGCAGGAAAAATAGAACACCCAGCATTGACAGAATTTTCAACATGCTATTTTCTGTATTAATTTTTACTGACAATTTCTGTTTGCATTTCAAATGAAAACAAATATTTGGAATCCAGTTTTACAAATAAACTTCATTATATGGCTATACCACATTTGTTTACACGTTGTCATACAATGAATATTTGAGTTGTTTCTAACTTTCAGCTATTATGATTACTACTGCTATAAAAATTCAGAGACACCAGTTGGTATAGACATATATGTCTTCCTACTCTTAGGTGTAGAACTGCTGGGTCACACATTAACTATTTACTCATTTGAGGAACTGCCTATTTTCCTAATTAGATGCATTACTTTACAGTACCATCAACATCGAATTAGGACTCTGATTCCTACACATCCTTGCCAACACATTGTCTTACTGTGTATGAAGTCGTGTGTCATTATGATATGCATATCCCTGATAACAAATGATGGTGTGTCTTTTTTCATGTGCTTATTGGCCATCTATATACCTTCTTTAGAGAAATGTCTAATCAAATATTTTGCCCACTTTTAAATTGTGTTTTAAGAGTTTTTTATATATCCAAAATTCCCATCTTTTATGTGGGTTGTGCTAACTCTTGTGTGATAGCATCTATTGATGAACTCCCATCTTACCTATTTTTTTTTTTTATTTTGTTACTCATATTTTTGACATCTGATCTAAGAAACTACTGTCAAATCCAAGGTCCTAAAGATTTATGCCCAAGTTTTCTTTTAAGGGAATTACAGTTTCGGTTTAGCTCTTACATTTAGGTCGTTGATACTCATGAAGTTAATTTTTATATGAAAGGGCTTCGAAAAGTTCGTGGAAACATTCCATTGTCTTTCAATTCCATTTTTCCAAGAACTGTTTGAAGCCCCCTCATATACAGTATAGGATAGGTGTCCAACTTCATTTTTGCATTATTTCATAATCATATGCAATTTTGTAAATTAAGAAAATACAGTGCTAAAAGAAAAAGTTTTTAAAAAAGCATATTGGATGCATATATTTGGACTTACCACCAACTTTATAAAACACTATATAAGAAAATTATGTTTAGGCAAAAACAGGCTGCTTGGTCACCTTTCATTTAGGACAGAATTTTCATATGGTGCTTACCTCTTGGAATGGATTTTTGTTCCTTGGTACTGAGCTGTAACAAGAAAATTTCACCCATGGCTTTTCTTATGGATAAAACATGTACACACACACATCAGTTTGGTATTTATAACTCCTCATCCATCACATCACCATCTTTTGTTTTACTGAGCAAGATAGTGAACTGAATGCAGAGGAATAAGTTGTAAGAGTTAGATGTCTTAGTGTCTAAAGGGTAGGGAGTGCTAATCCACTGACTTTAAAATGAAGTCCTACGAAAGAAGATTTAGAGAGGGCAAAGGAAAGATTGAACAGCAATTTCCATTAGAAGTACAACTCTGGGAATAGGTTAGTTGATAAAAAGAATAAACATATGGATGGGAAAGATAACTTAGCAAGGAAGAGGGCTCTGCATTTTGCTGTAACTTATCATTACATTTTAAGTGCCATTAAGTCAGTTTCAACTCATAGGGACCCTCATAGGGTTTCCAAGTCTTTAAATCTTTGCAGGAACAGAAAGCCACATTTTCTTCTACAGAGTGGCTGGTGGGCTTGACCCACTGACCTTGTGATACACAGTCCATTACTTATCATGTGGAGTCACTTCACTTCCGACATATTAAAAGTACATGTTATATATAATACACATAAAATAACTACAGTTTGAAACTACCAGCCGCTCCTCGAGTGAAAGATAAGGCTTTCTGTTCCCATGAAGATTTACAGCCTCAGAAACCCTATGCAGGGTCTCTGTGAGTCAGAACCGACTCCACAGCACCACACCACCACCAGTGCTTTAAGTTCCTTTAAATGTAGGCATGGTATAATGAAAGGTGAGATTTAAACAGCACAGTATTACTAGTTAGTAATAACAGCTCAAGAGAAGGCTGAGTCTAAAATGTAAGCTCCAAGCACATCTGTTTGTTTTCAAAGAATGTTATCAAACATTCTTCATTATCAAGCATAAACTACATTTAGGATTAAAGGAATTACTAAGAATCAAGATATATTTACTTATATTTATCATATGTTAACACAAGGAAGGGAAAATGTAAGCTGGAGAATATCAGTATAGGAAACGATAAGAGCTGTAATGCACCAAAAGGACCAAAGCAGAGAGGCAAGGAAGAGGAAAACATTCAACTAACTGTGAAAGCTTTTTTGATATACTCTTTTTACCTAATAGCTTTATTGAGATACAACTCTGATACTATAAAATTCACTGCTTCAACAGTTGTACTAACCATCAACACTCATTTTATCTCCCCCAAAAGAAATTCTATACACATTAGCTGTCACTCCCTATTCCTCTCTTCTAAATTTGGCAGTTTGTTGCCAACTGTAGCGGCTATAAATAGCAGTTTCTTTTCCAACTTTGGTAGCATTTTTAAATAAATTCAGAAAAGATAATAATTGTTTTATTACTAAAGTAACCTAATAATTAACTGTCGTGATTAAGATATTTTGTCCTGACTACATATAAAGATATGAAAGCTTGGGACTGCGCAAGACAAAGTTCTGAAGATTCCAAACATTAGGCACAGGCAGGACACAAGCTACATCCAAGAAGTTGTTTTTCTAATTTTGCCTCATCTTTTGACTATTTTACCTTCTGGACTATTTTCATACTATTGTGTGCCATCGAGTCAGTTGACCCATATCAACCCTATACAGGGTTTCTGTGAATGGCTGGTGGGTTTGAACCAACTACCTGCGGTTAGCAGTCCAGTGTTTATCCTCCAGCATCACACCAGGACTCATATTTTTTTCATATTACAATTAATTAAATTTTGGGAATCATTTATCTAAAACAAAGTTAACAAAGAGTATCTTATCATAACATTCTTGCCACTAATAACTGAAGTTATTTACAGAATGTTTAATTGCTATAAACTCTTATTTACAGCAATAGTTCCCAGGTTCTTAGATTTTATTGATTAGTTAAAATAAATCTCGTCTAACTGAATGCTCTCCTCTTTTCATCTGGTCAATGAGAAAACTCATATCACATTATGCAAATTCCCCTCTCTCACTCTTAGTTTGTAATAAGACATTTCTTCCATCTATAGGCAATAATATTTGTACTATAAATATAATAAATCTAAACATATTTTTACACGTGTGTATACTTTGAAGGACAAATATCAAAATGATAATGATTATCTCTGGGTTAGAGAGATGGTAACATACTATTTTTAAATAGTTTTCTGCATAATTTTAATGGTGTCCTGGTGTGGGACTGCAGAGGTTGATTTGAACAGCAAGGTTAGTGGTTCAAATCTACCAGCCACTCCTTGGAAACCCCTAAACAGGGACGCTATGAGTTGGAATTGACTCAACAGTACTTACAATATATAATTTTAATTTTAACTGTTAATATTTCCATTTCCAGGGGTGAGGAAGTAACTGAGTAAATTATATTACACAAGGCAAAAGCAGCTTACCTGTCATTGCCGCGTAGCATTTTAGGATCAAAATATCTATAGTCATCGGTTTCCTAAAACAAAAAAAAAAACTATCATCACTATGGAGTTTCCTAAATTAAATCTAAAGAGTTACAATTTAGCTGAGAGAAGACTTATTTTAATTAATTTATCAATTTTGTAGAATATATAACCACACTTTATGTGCTAAGCATTATTCTAAGTGATTTATATGGAGTAATTCATCGAATTCCCAAAATAGTCCTATGATATAGTTCCTTTTATGATCCCATTTTTCAGATTGGAAATTTGGGGTGCAGTAGGGTTATATGTAACTTCATTAAAGTCACATAACTAGTTAGTTAGGGAACTATAGGACATGAAAATCAGGCAGTAAACTTCTAACAGCAAGCTCTTAACCACACCTGTTTCATAAGCAATATGTATTTTTTGTTTTTAGAATTTTATCTTTAATATTCTCAGTGGGCTGCTGCTGGTGTTCTGTGCAGTCAAATCAGTTCTGAGTCATGACATCCCTGTATAGGGTTTCCGAGGAGAGGCTGTTGAGTTTGAACTGCTGACCTT
>NW_006408535.1:18187752-18189520 GCF_000296735.1 Chrysochloris asiatica
AGGTCGGCAGTTCAAAATTACCAGCTGTTCTGCGGGAGAAAGATGAGGCTTTTTGCTCCCGTAAAGATTTACAGCTTCGGAAACCCTGTGCAGGGTTGCTATGAGTTGGAACCAACTCCACGGCACATAACAACAACATATGTCAAAACTTAAATATTTGGTATTCATTATGTTATAGGAAGTTCATTATTATACGTTAAGTTCGTTCTTTTAATTAATGTGTCCACAAAAAAGATAGTAGTTATGAGAAAATCAAACAGTTAAGTCCAAATGAGGAAATTTTTTAAAAAAGAAAACACGAAATTAGAGCTCTGATCTATCTATGTAGTAGAACTACTTAATATTCTTAAATGTATCAATAAAGAATACAAATACTATTCTTAATAGTTATAACTTGAATAAAACCAAAAGTTGCTCTATGAAATGAACCTGTTATAAAGTTTAAGTTCTCATTTTACTGGTATATTTTCTAACTGTACTTACTTGCTGTTTCAATACCAGGTTCTTCACTCCTTCCATCACAAACTGTGATCCTGTATTCATGACTCGTGATAAGAGACTAGGAGCAGAGAAGTGAAGGAAGACCACAATAAGTAAAATTGACCTCTCCAAGCCTGATTATATCAAAAGAAACATGCTGATGCTCAGTGTACTACCTTTGTTTTTACTTAACAGAAGGACTTTGGGAATTTCTGCTTCCATGGATCTTACTGCTGTAGTTTTACTTAACAATAAAATAGCAATAGAATACTCAATCATCATTAATAAAATAGAAAAACAAGAACTTTCTCTAAAATAAACATTTTAATGGCTGAGCCTTCACTACAAATTTAGCCAAATTATAACTTGGGAAGAATTTCTTGCACCCAGGTTGCCTTACTGCTAAAACAGTATTAAAGATAGTTCAAATTACTTGCTTTAGGAGTTAAAAACACACTAACATGTTGGAAATATATATGCTTACGTTGATGTTGTTCAATACCACTGAGTCAGTTCTAACTCATAGTGACCACTTATATAGGGTTTCCCAGGAGTGATGGTGGATTTGAACCGCCAATCATGTGGTTAGCAATCCAGTGTTTACCCTACAGCATCACACCAGGATGCCATATATGCCTATATGTTTTATGAATTGGTCAAATGTTACTGTGTTTTACATCAAGGCAAGAAAAGTCAGCCCATCAGGGAAAACCCCCATCTAGAACTGAAACTTAAAGGGAACCTATGCGCAGTCTAGTATGTTTGTTGATGACCATGTAGGTCTATTTGTGTGTGGGTGGGGGGAAAATGCAACAATGATGAAATGGGCTGAGTTTGGCCATGTTCCATTGACACACACTGACATTGAAATGAGAGAGAAAAGAGAAAGGGGTTGCTGGTCTGAAGTTTAGGGAGATGTGTGAACTCTTGAGCCTATAGGCATTAACGCAGCCCCTGGGGGCTAGGGCTGAGAGTGAAGAGGCCAGCTGGTCTGAAGTGCAGGGAGGTGCACATGAACTCCCAAGCTTGCATCTAGTACCCATTTGACCTAGCTTAGATGGCTAGCTGATCAGCACTTGACCAGATGAAGATAAAGACGTTTAATACTGTCAGCAAGTGTAAATTGCTGCAATTTGATGAACTGGACTTTTGCTTATGGATGCAAGTTGCTCAAAATTCCAACTGAAATGGAAAGATTCTTCATATCAAGGAACAAGATTGTTTACTCAGTGTACTGGGCTTAAAGGGATGGGCAACTTACATACAATAAAAAATGGGGTCTGTAAAG
>NW_006408535.1:18189620-18203005 GCF_000296735.1 Chrysochloris asiatica
TATGCACAACAGAATGAAGCCCTGTCCAGTCCTGGGCCAACCCACAATCATTGCTACTTTTGAACTCATTTGAGCTCATTGCTGCTACCACTGTGGCAATCTATCCACATGTGGTGATGGCTGTGTGCTGCGGAGTGAGTTCCGACTCATAGTGACCCTGTACAAGGTTTCCGAGGCTGTAAATCTTTACGGGAGCAGAAAGCCTCATCTTTCTCCCGCGGAACAGCTGGTAGTTTCAAACAGCTGACCTTAAGGTTCGCAGCCTGATTTGTAACCACTACGCTACCAGAGCTCCTTATAAATAAAACTATAAAAGTTTTTAGACCTCGGATGGTGACAAAACCTGACATGAACTCAACTTGAGACTTTTATACTTTTTATTTCTACAAGTATAAAAGCCTCAAGTTGAGTTCATGTCAGGTTTTGTCACCATCTAAGTTCTAAAAACTTTCAGGTTTTTGGATGTCAGAAATTGTGGGGAATATACTACACATGTGTTACCACTATTCAATCTTGCACCCAATGGGTGTTAAGTGCCGTCGAGTATTTTCCAACCCCTTAGTGACTCTGTATAGGGTTTCTAAGGAGTGGCTGGTGAGCTTGAACCACTGACGTTTCCGTTAAGCATTACTAACTGATCACAGTACTCTCAGTGCTTCAGAAAACTGCTATCAGTCATAGTTTCAAGATGAAACCATAAAACTTACCACCTATCTTGCCTTAATCCCTTAAGAGACAAGAGCACTTAATAAATAATGTGATAAAAATGCATGTAGAATTAGGTTATACAGCATTTTAAAACCTCTGAGATAAGATAAATTCAAGATTATTTACTTACTCGTCTAACTTATTAGTGCTTTACTAATGTATAATTTTGCTAAACTGTTCAATGTCTCCGAATCAACTTCTTCAGCTGGTAAAAGAAGAGCTGCTTCACCCAAGAGATGGATGAAGAAATACTGTCAAAGCTGAAAACCTGTACTATTCCTAATTAAGGAAAAATACATACGTATCAATGTACCTTTAGTTATAAACTGAAGTTTATTCAATACACCTGGTAAGTGAACTTTCACCACTTGGAACAGGTATATTGATCTGAGTAAAGACCCACAATTTAGCCTTCAGTGTATTTGACACAGAAATGCTGTACATGTTGAAATGAGTACTAGATAGAACAACAGAAGTAGTGAGTTTAAGTTCCTATTCTACTATCCCAAACAGTGTGACTTGGTGGAACTATAAAATAAGCACTCGACTGCTAACCACAAAGTTAATAGCTCAAATCCACCAGCCGATCCATGGGAGAAAGATGAGGTTGTCTACTCTTAGAAAGACTTATAGTCTTGGAAAAATTATATAAAGTTGCTATGAGTAGGTATCTACCATTCATCTATCAGTTTTCCATACTGTGTTGTATGTTGTAATTCTTGAAGCTATGCTACTGGTATTTGTATTTTAAATACCAGCAGGGTCACCCATGGTGGATAGGTTTCAGATGAGCTTCCACACGAAGAAAGACTAGGAAGATGGAGAGACAGACTTCCTAAAATTTAGGAAAAAAGCCTATGAATAGCAGAGGAACACACTGTACATGGGTCAGGCAGCACCAGAATATTGTCAGATATAGTGCTGGAAAATGAGCCCTTCAGGTTGGAAGCGCTTAAAATATGACTGGGGAAAGAGCTACCTCCTCAAAGTAAAGTTAATAATGATGACAAAAATGGAGTAAAGCTTTTGGGATCTTCGTTTGCTACAGCGTACAACTCAAAATGAGGAGAAACAGCTGTAAACATCCACTAATAATCTAGGAAAATTGGAAGTTGTCATAAATGAAATGGAATGCATTCACATCGATAGTCTAAGCATTGGTCATTTAGAATATGACAACCACATGGTTTACTAGGCTGGGAATGACAAATTAAAGAGGAATAATGTCATGTTCATCATCATAAAGAACATTTCAAGATCTATTTTGAAGTACAATGCTGACTGTGATAGGACAATATCCATACACCTACAAGGAAAACCAGTTAATACCACTATTATTCAAACTTATGCACCAATCTCTAAAGTCAGTGATGATGAAATTGAAGAATTCTACCAAATTCTTCAGTCTAAAATTGATCAAACATGCAATCAAGATGTAACAGGAAGGATCAGTTGTTGGAAAATAATAGCCTTGGTGATAGACACGATGGTGGAGATTGCAGGATAGACTTTTGCAAGCCCAGTGACTTCATTGCAAATGCCTTTTTAAAACAACATAGAAGACTATATGTGTAGAAGCAATGAGTTGGGCTTCAAACTTCAAGGTCAGAAGTTTGAAACTCCCAGCTAGCTATTCCATGGGAGAAAGATGAGGCTTTTTGCTCCTGTAAAAATATACAGTCTCAGAAATCATATACAGGGTCACTATGAATCAGAACCAACTCCACGACAAATCATACTCATTAACCTCACCAGATAGAATACATATGTGGAAAGAGACAATGGAAAAGCTCCACATCATCAGCCAAAACAAGGTCAAGGGCAGACTGTGGAATAGATTATTTATTGATTGATTATATTGCAAGTTCAGCTAAAGCTGAAGTCCACAAGAGCCAAAATACGACAAACATATCTCACCTGAATTTAAAGATTGTCTCAAGAACAGATTTGGTGCATTAGACACTAAAGACTGAAGACCAAAAGAGTTGTGGGGATGACATCAAGAACATCATTTAGGAAGAAAGTAAAAGGTTATTAAGACAAGAAAGAAGAAAAGACCAAAATGGATGTTAGAAGAGACTCTGAAACTTGTTGTCCTTATGTAGAGATGCTAAAGCAAATGGAAAAAACGAAGAGGTAAAAAAACTGAACAGAAAATTTCCAAATATTATAATGAAATGTGCGAAGACCTAGAGTTAGAAAACCAAAAGGGAAGAACACACTCAGCATTTCTCAAGCTGAAAAAAATTCAAGCCTTGACTTGCCACATTGAAGGATTCTGCAGGTAAAATAATGAATGATGCAGAAAGCATCAAAAAAAGATAGAAGACAGTCATTGTACCAAAAAGAAATGGTCATTGTTCATAGGAAGAAGTCCAAGGTGCACTGCAAGCATTGACAAACCACAAAGTTCCAGAATTGATGGAATACAAAATGAAATGTTTTACAAACTAATGCAACAATGGAGGCACTCACTCATCTATGCTACGAAATTTGGAAGAGATCCACATCTGTACCTATTCCAGAGAAAAGATCCAATGGAATATGGAAATAAGTGAAAAATATCATTAGTATCCCATGAAAGTAAAATACTGTTAAAGATAATTACAATACCATTTTACAGTACATGTATAGGGTACGGCCAGAGGTTCAAGCAGATTCAGAGGAGGACTTGGAACAAGGGATATCATTGTTGACGTCAGATGGACCTTGGCACAAAGCAGAGAATTCCAGGAAGATGTTCAGCTGAGCTTTGTTGACTATGCAAAGGCTTTCAGCTGTGTGGATCATTGCAAGCTAAGGACAACATTGCAAAGAAGAGTGTATTCCAAAACATTTAATTGAGCTCCTGAGGAAACTCCATAGACCAGTCTGAACAGAAGGCAGTCATTTGAACAGAAGGAGGGCCACTAAAATAGTTTAAAATCAAGAAATGTGTGTGACAAGGTTGCTTTCTTGCACCATACTTATGCTGAGCAAATAATCTGAGAAGCTACATCATAATGAAGAAAAATGTGGCATCAAGATTGAAGGAGGAAGAGTCATTAACAACCTGTGATATTCGGATGATACAGCCTTTCTTGATGAAAGAGAAGAGGTCTTAAAATACTTAACTGATGAAGATCAAAGACCACAGCCTTCGGTATGGTTTACATCTCAGTGTAAAGAAACAAAAATCCTCACAACATCCTAATAAATGGTAAAAAAAAAAAAAAAAGTTGTCAAAGACTTCCTTTTGCTAAGATCCCTTTCAATACCCACGTAAACAACAGTCAAGAAATCAAATGATGAGTTGCATTGGGCAAATCTCCTGCACAAGACCTCTTTAAAGTGTTCAAGAGCATAGATGTCAGCTTGAGCACTAAAGTGTGCCTAATCCAAACCACGGTATTTTCAAAAGCCTCAAAACATGTGAACATTGTACAATGAATAAGGAAGATTGTAGAAGATTTGACACACTTGAGATACAATGTTGGAGAAGAATACTGAAAGTACCATGGACTAGTAGAAGAATAAACAAATCTATCATGGAAGAAGAAGTACAGCCAGAATGCTCCTTGGAAGAAGAAGTACAGCCAGAATGCTCCTTTGAAGCCAGGATGGCCGGACTTCATCTCTCATACTTTGGACATATTATCAAGAGGGACCAGTCCCTAGAGTAGGGCATTCATGCTTGGTAAAATGAAGGGTCAGAGAAATAGAAGACAACGCTCAACAAGATGGACTGGCACAGTGGGAGCAGTAATGGGTTCAAAAAAAGTAGCAACAATTGTGAGCTTGGAACAGGACTGGAAAATGTTTTGTTCTGTTGTGCATAGGGTCGCTATGAGTTGGAACCAACTCGATGGCATTTAACAAGTGTCAAAATATATTACTACATTAAGCTGCTGCTGTTGTTAAATGCTGTAGAGTTGGTTCCAACTTATAGTGACTCTTTATAGGGTTTCCGAGGAGCAGGTGATGGTTTTGAACAGCTAACCTTGTGTTTTACAGTACAATACTGATCCTACAGTGCTCCACCACAAGTCCAACTACATGATAGCATGTTTTATTATACTACATTATTATTTTCACATGGAAATTTTTGTTTTTGTTGTTAGGACCATGTTTTAACAATTATAAAAAATGCCACATTAATCTCAAAATTCTCTTTCTTAGCCTGGAAATCTTAAAATGCATTGCCAAGTCTATAGCAATCTGGACCAACCCAACTAAGGTTTTGATGATCCTGATGCTTGTGGCCACTCTCTAGTTGCCACAGTAACAGCATGTATTATTTTGTGAAAAAGATTATGATGAGTTGTTGTTTTTTTTTTAATGCTTCTTTATTGAACTGTAAACTGAAAACTTGGAAACCCACTCTTTAAGGAAATGCTAACAAATTTTTTAAGTCTAGAGAATTTAGTGACACCTGATCATATCTACTTAAAACACACTTTAATTTTTATAAATTATGTTGGCCAGGAGCTTTTTCTACTACATCAACTGATGCTCAGTAGTTTCCTTTCATTTATAAAATCTTCTTCGGAATACATACACACACACACACACACACACACGAGTCTTCAGGATATATTTTACATGGAATTATATACAGTTAACTTAGCAGTTAACAACAAGAAATTAGATGAGATCTGGTCGCAATTTTAAGCTTAAAAATCAATCCCTACTGGTACGGATGTCTTTAAAAAAGACTCTTGGGAAAAAATGGGGACTTTCCTCTTTCTTTCTTGTATTATGCTGTGACTATACTAACAAATAAAATCGGATACTACTGACTTTAATACTAGTTAGCATTATATGTTCGAGAATTTACAAGTAGAATGTTGTTAAGTTACTCACAGGATTTGATTTCATCTCCATGAGGTTGTCTAAAATACGGGTAACAGGTAGACTCTGTGGAAGATATTAGTATTTTGTCAAATATTAAAGGTGTAACAAACCAAAGTTCTCTATTAGTAGGCAAAAAAAAAAAAAACAACAACCCCAAAAAACTCTTAATCATGCTCATTATATGGCTAAAATTTAAATCATGTAATACACATAACCACATACAGTTAAGTATACTTACTTTTCAATGAAACATATTCTAATAAATATTTTATGATATAGCTATTACTTGACACGCCACTTGATTACATAGAAATAGAATTTTAAATCAAAAGCTCTAATGTGTAGGTCTATTCAGTTTGTAGTAGAAATACATGTTCTGGCTTTTTACATTGCTTGATGTTTGTTTTTAAATACTAGTGATTGCAAGCTTTTATTCCGATAAAATAAACATCCCATTAGTTTCCTATTCTGCTGCCTATAAACGTTTTCTTAAAAAAGTACAGTAACTTTTGAAGTTGTGAAGATGTCTGAACGATGAAAGAAGCTAATAGGATTCTTTGTGTCTGATATATTTTATGAAGTGCCATCAAGGTGATTCCGATTCACAGCAACCCTATGCAGGGTTTCTAAGGAGCAGCTGGAGGGTTTGAACCTTGTGGTTTGCAGTCCAGTGTTTAATCCTACAGCACTACACTAGGAATCTGATATATGAAGGGGCTTAAAAAAGTTAATGGAAAAACAGAATGAAAAGGTAAAGGAATTTTTGAAGCCCCTCGGACAGTCTCAGGATTGGAACAAGGTAAGAAGATACTTGAGCTCTTTTAAAAATGGTGAAATGACTAATACACAACTTTACAGACTATTTTTGTTTTGCCTGCAATAAATTCCAAAATTTCAGTAACAGTGTCTTAACAGAACAAATTTCACTTTGAATACGAATGTACAGTGCATTAGTGTTGGTAGAAAACTGCCTCTAGATAGCTTACATAAACTGGAATATTAAATATGATATTTAAAGTGATGATTTTTATCATTACTTGGATAAACAAAAGGAATACAGAAAAGTTACTATACTATGCCCATTTAAAATACACAGTCCTACTAAGATGGTATTTTGCCCATTTTGAACTGCAGTTTCCTTTGTGAACTGTACAGGATGTTCTAGAACGAACAGTTTTGTATCTTAGACAGTTCTTACAACAAAAACATTAAATCTGTCTATTCAAAAATTACAGATAACTTATTACCATTTTACAGAGAGACTAAAAGGAATTTGATTTTCTTAGGTCATAAAACATGAAATGAAAATAGACTATCATTAAGATATGCTGCTTTACCCAAAATACATTTCCTTTTTGTTTTCCTAGAAAAGTAAAAATCTTTTGGATTATATCAGGCAAATAAAATTAAATCTATCTCAACTGTGATATTTGTGTTGGCCAGGAACTTTTAAATATAAACATGAGCACCAAATGTTCAAGCTGACTCAATGTACTTCCTGTATTCTATTTAGAATTAAAAAACAAAAAAAGCAACTCAAATTTTTACCTAGAAAATTTCTATTTTATTTCAAATAAAACTGAGTTTCCTAACTTAAGAATAAATCTAAACCAAACATTTCTCTAAAGAATAACTCTAAACCAAACATTTCTCTAAAGAATAACTGAGTGCAAATTTATATCTTTAAAAATGTTTTCCAAAGGCAAAATAAGTTATTATTTGTTCCAGGTAACATCAAGAAAAGATAATTTGCATAGTAATTTAAAAATTTCAGAGCAAGTAAACAAATTATTTTATAAAGGTTAATGAAAATTGAGAGTTGTATACCCTGACATACTGAATTCTTGCATTGCACTAATATCTATTTTTGTTGTTGTTAAATGCCTTCGAGTGAATTATGATGCTGTAGGATAAGCACTGGACTGCTAGCCCTGAGGTCAGCAGTTCAAACTCACCACCTGCTCCTTGGAATCCTTATACAGGGTCACTATGAGTTTGGAACTGACTCGACAGCACTTAACAACAACATAGGGTTTCCAAGGCTGTGAATCTGTGTGGAACCACAAAGACTCATGAGTGGTGGGCTTGAACCACTGACCTTGTAGTTTGCAGCCCAGTGCTTATAGTACAGAGCCACAATGCAATTCAATCTATATAGTAGAAAGAAATTCAGAAGTGACTTTATGTAATGGTAAAACCCAGTCATACTTATTATGAAATAATAGTATAAAAACGAGTTTTCTAAAATTAAATATTACTTTTTAGTCTTTGAAAATTATATGGAGCAGAGTTCTACTGTGAAACACACAGGATTGCCATCTATAGTAATCAACTACCCAGCAACTAGTTTGTTTTGGATTGTTAGATGAAGACAAGCCTGCCAGAATAGTTTTAATAATTTAAGATGCAAGTCCAGAGATAATTCTTTCTTAACTTTTTGTCTGCTTTATTTCTGCTACATAATAGCAATCCAATAATCTAACATTGCTGTACCTATAATTCACACATTGTTTTATTTTATTCTCTATACATGATTTCCTTAAAGGAAATAAATACACAATGTTTGTAAAGGCATAATGTGGTGGTGGTGACAGTGGTTATGTGCCCTGGCATCAGTTCTGACTCATAGTGACCCTGCACAGGGTTTCCGAGAGCAGAAAGCCTCATCTTTCTCCCTATCAGAACTGCTGACTGAGGTTAGCAGCCTGATTCCCAACCACTAACTTTTGAGATCTCTCCGTCACCAAGTAACCCTCTATTCTTTGTCTAAATAAGGCTCCAACTTAAGTTTATGAACAAAACTACTTAATTTTCTTTGCTCAACAAATTTCTGTGTATCTCAATAAAATATATAAATAAAATTCAATTAATTAAAAGTCCCTAATGGTTTAAAAATTATCTAAATACATTTTTCTTTGTTCTTGTAAATTACATAAAAAATATTAATAACTTACCACCACTTTATGCTTCAGTCTTTAAAGGTTGCAGAAACTTTGTTTTGTAATATGGTAGAAAGTGTTATCGTATGTTATTTTTATTAGTAGAGAACCATCATACAGATTTGAAACAAAGAGTTTTATACACATGCATATCCTAAATTAAAGACCGTTGAGTATTATTTCTCAAATCTTCAAGTTTTAAATACACGAACTAGACATTGTACCTGGAGAAAATATATTTTGGACATTTATTTCCATAATCCCTAAATTGTTTTATGATCATAGTCATATTTTATGATTTTAGTTCACTGGAAAAGTTTAGGCAAAAATAATGCTAATTTTATCACTGATGGTGTAATTATTTAAAGACAAAAATTAAAATACACACAGAAACAAGCAAAAGACTATCAAAATAAGTACATGGCCCTATAATCAAAATTGAAAATTTTCCCCCCTGGAATTAGTCAGTGGTTGACAGACTATTTTCTACTGTCTCCCTTGCAGCTTTGGGTTTGGGATGATACTCTGATGCAAAAGTCAGTAGTGAGATTGAAACAAGAATTTGTTTCTACTACCTGTACTATCTGGTAGCATAGTGGTTACGAATCGGGCTGTGAGCCACAAGGTTAGCAGTTCGAAACTACCAGCTGCTTCGCGGGAGACAGATGAGGCTTTCTGCTCCTGTAAAGATTTACAGCCTTGGAAACCCTGTACAGTGTCGCTATGCGTCGAAACCGACTCGACGGCACTTAACAACAACCTGTACTATCAAAGCCCTGGAGAATAGAGTAGTAAGAGAATACGGGAGGGAGAAGGCTGTATTTACCAAATAGAGAATAAGTAGAATGTATGGGTACTGGAAACAGTGGGGATGAGGAATATATCAATGATAGAAGAGAGCAGAAAATTATCATGGAAGGTATGACAGGGCTTCAGAAAGGTTGTAGAAAAATTTGATTATCTTTTAATTGTCTTTTTCCACAGACATTTTGAAGCCTCCCTTGTAGAAGCAGGCAATAAGATGGATTATCTGTTTTCAAAATTACAAGAGGATCTAAGGAGTGAATGTATTATTTATGGACGTTGTTGTTGTTAAATGATTGGACCCTATATATAGGGTTTCAGAGGAGCAGCTTGTGCATTTGAACTGCCAACCTTATGGTTCACAGTTTGATCCTACAGTGCCACACCAAAGTCCTAATTTATAAAGGAAGAAACCATAAAAAAAAAAAAAGTGTTATTTTTCTCCCCTCGAGTCCTAACATATTAATGACAACCCAATCAAGGAAAAATCACTTGGAACCAATAATACACATAGATATTTTTATGAGTGAAAAAAAGTGGTTTAACAAAATTTTAAGCATTCATGAGAAAACAAGTTAATCTAGTAGAATGACTTTTTAAAGTAATAACAAAAATAGGTGTTCAGTATTTTGGCATGAGTAACTTTACTGAATCTTGTAGAGTGAAGGCAGACTTAAAATCTTAATGTTAATATAAGAAAGCTTTTTACCATGAAAATTATCAAAAACCATTATTTAATTTAATGATTTAACCTCCAGGTACCACCACCCAGATTCCAACAATAATTCCAACTCATGACAAATCTTATTTCTTCTCTATTCCCACCTATTCCCCTTCTCCCCAAGCGCTCCCTGCCCAGGTGTGTTTTAAAGCAAGTTCCCAATATCACATAATTTTGTCCATAGATACTTATGGATATGTTTAAGCATTACATACTATCTAAATTCCTAATACAGCTCAATATCTAATTAGTGTTCAAGTTTTAACAATTTTCTTCAAACCATACACTATAATTAGATGAGTCTTTTTAATCCTTTAAATCTATGATTTCCTACTGCTTGTAATTTGCTGTTAATTCATTTTTAAGAAAGCAATTATTTCAGTAAACAAACCCAAGAGTGAAACAGAAGACTTTTAAATTATGCAACATGGTGCTACATTATGCATCATTGCTTTGTTGTACAAATATCCTCACTTTCAAATCTGTGAATATCATACAAATGATTTACATGATAGCCTAAATAATTTTAGTGCATAAAGTTTATGCTGCCCAGAAAGTGAAAAGAACTAAGAGAACTAAAAAACTGATAGTGGCTAATCCTATTCTTTGTATTTATTTATGGCTTAAAAAGTTTAGCCTACGGAAATCCAAAACAACATTTAAGGACTACTGTTGTTAAATGCCATAAAGTCAGTTCTGACTCATAGTGACCCTATGAGGAGTCCTGAGGAGCAGCTGGTGGGTTTGAACTGCCAACCTTGAGGTTCAAACGAACCTTGCACTCCAGTGCTTATCCACAACAGGACTCCATCTAGGGACTGTTGCTGTTAAGTGCCTTCGAGTCTGTTCCAACTCATAGCGACCCTGTATAGGGTTTCCAAGGAGCGACTAGTGAGTTCGAACCATTGACTTGGGGGTTCAAACTGACTGTGGTTTAGTGCTTATACTTAGAATTTTACAAGGGTGAAACAGAATCAATCTCTGGCAGTCATATTCTCTGAAGCCTCTCACTTCCCAAACTGCCCAGGCCTCCTGCAGTACTTCTCATTTTATACTGCACGGGGCAAGGTAACTACATTACAATTCTGTGAGTTGAAATATTTCTAGAACAAGGTACTCTCTTTACATACTGAGTTCACAAAGATTACACACACACACAATATCAGAGTTTGGGAAGGCGGCACAGAAACAGTCATTTCAAGCACTACTGGCAGTACTGTAAATTAGTGTAATTTTTTTGGAGGGTAATATCAAGAACAATTAACAAGACATTTTTAAGTGCTGTCAAATCGGTTCCAACTCCTATGTCCCATGACCCTGCAATCCAGTACGTATCCAAAAATGTCCTGATTTTATCATTTCAATTTAGGAATTTTATCATATGGAAACAATCAGAGATAAATACAAACCCAGAAAAAAAACTAACATTTAAAATCTGGGTATATATCCTCAATATCCCTTCTTTTTTCAAATACCACCAAAAAAGGTTATACTGTACTTAAGCGTTATAGTATGTCTTTTACTTATACTTCACAACATGAAATAAACCACCCATCCAGGTCAATAATTATTTCTTTTAATTCTGAGCTTACAAATTCTTATTCATGCCCTCCTCCTCTTTTATAGGGGGTAGCTGAAATATTAGATATGAGTTTGTTTCAAATTTTTCTTTTGTTATCAAAGCTATATGCTGTTTTGCAATATTTTTACAATATTGAAAAAAAATAAAGGGATTTGAGGTCATTAAGGATATGTTGTTAGTTATTAGGTCCAACTAATAAAAGCCCTGTATAGGGTTTCCAAGGAACTGCTGGTAGGTTTGAACCACCGACTTTGTGGCTAACAGTCCAGTGCTTATCCTACAGTGTCACTCCAGAACTCCGTAAAGGATATTAACAATAGAATTGCTTTTCATATTTTATAAACTAAACTCTGGAAAAAACATTTTGTGTTACCACAATAAAGTATTTTACAGGTATCATTAGAAGATGTAATGATACTGGGTGACACTAAATTAATAACTCAAAAAGTTAAGTATCATTCCAAAGGTAAAGTTCATAATTTCTCAATTGTATGAGGTATATGTCACAAGCATTAGTTTCTGTTAAGGCAATTTTACTATTGAAATTTTGTTTCTTTAACAGTGACACATAAGAAAATATGTAATTCTCCTTAAAAATGAATGAAAGTACATGTGATTTTCCAATATCCAATCTCTGTAACAAAAGATAGGTATTACACCTTAGGAAAATGGTGGTCCCATTTTGTCTCATTAGACAAAACCAATCTGTTCAGAAGTGATAATAGAGTGGTGCTAGGCTTTTCACTGTTAAATGAAAAGGACAAATTTCTTACCCTCATACAGTCTAATAGAACCAAACTAAGCTCACTTTTGCCACTGAGTAGATTCCCACTTCATGGCCACCCCATGTATTCGGAGTAAGACTGCATTCTGTAGGATTTTCAAGCTGTGACCTTTTAGAAGCAGATTGTGAGGCTTTCCTCTAAGGTGCCTCTAGGTCAGTTCAAATAACCCTGCCAACCTTCTGATTAGTAGTCAAGTTTGTACCACAAGTAAATGTTATTTGAAAGATAAAGGTGTGGAGGAAGTTCCAAGAAAAGAAAAGATCACATTATAGTTTTTTCTGGAACAAGTAAACACTTAATATTCAGATCTAAGTAACTGGTTATTAACAACTCTTAATTTGATCTTTAAATTCCTTCTCATCAATAAACTTAAGCATTAAATATATTGTCTCATATTTTCTTACAGTAAAAGTGTTTGTGAGGTAGATGAAACAAGAATGAGTGAATGTTGCGTGAAATTGTAGCTTGTTGAAGGGTTCAGAAGGCCTTCATATGATGTATATAAATATTTAAATTTCCATACTAAGAAGTTAAAAAAAAAATCTGGCTTAAAACATATCACACTAATCCTAATATTTTACTTCCGAATACAAATAAACTAGGTTCAGAAAAATCAAAGAAACACAAAATCATTAAAACATTTTCTATTTATAAAACTGTCATTCCACAAGAACTGTGAAATCAGTCTATAGCTTCATTACCCTAAAACATATTTCCTTCTTTAAGTGATATTTATTCAAATTTAGAAGGCAAATTTAGTAGTCTTTATCATATTAGGTTTATTGGGTTATTAATAATCTCTTACTGTATGTCAGAAGGAGCTCTGGTAGCGTTTGTTGTTGTTGTTGTCAGGTGCCATCGAGTCGGAACTGACTCATAGCGACCCTATGCACAGCAGAACGAAACAATGCTCGATCCTGGGCCACCCTCACCACCGCTGCCAAACCTGAGTCCATCAATGATGCCACCTGGCTGATCCATCTCGTTGGGGGTCTTCCTCTTTTTCTCTGACC
>NW_006408535.1:18207575-18209797 GCF_000296735.1 Chrysochloris asiatica
TAACAGTTACCAGGATTAATTGTGATGGTCATAATTGTAATTGTAGATGTGTAACTAAAAGGGGGGAGTAGTTAATCGTTCATTTCTGGAACAGATGATGTCAGGACCATCAAGAAGGAAAAGCATGAATGGAGAGTGAGATCCTACCTAGAAAAGTAGTGACAGCAGAGAGAGTGGCAGAGGCGGAGGCATGGAAAGACAGAGTAGCTGCAGGCTCTAGGCCCACAGACTGAGTAAGGCTGTGTGCCTGTGGACAGAAGGCTGGCTTGAAGAATGTTCCCTTTGGACATTTAAATGAATACATATTTTTTCTTTTGTATGTATAAAACGAATATTTTTACTTCATTTGTGAAATATAAGATGTAAATAAAGAGCCACAGAAAGAAAGCAGGATAAATGTTGTTGTAGGAAGGACATCGTAATCATTGAGATGAAACAAGGTGTATAATTTCATTTGTTGAATGTAAAGCTGATGATCTTATCTGTAAAACTTCACTAAATTCACAATAAAAAGTTAAACAAAATAAAAAGGTATTTGCAATGAAAAAATAGTGTGTTCTATCTTAGCAGCTAGAACCACTCCTGCACTGTATACTCTCTCCCATTTTCTATACATGAAATCTACCAAGTAAGAATATGAGGCACAACACACATAGCAAATTTTACCTCATTGTCTGAATTTTTAACAAACAAAGCAGATGGCTTCCTGTACTGGGTTTTATTTGTGATTCAAACAGTCTTTCACATGGGGTCAAATGATATTTTGTGGGTCAGAATAGTAATTACGTATTATCAGAAGACTAAGGATATTCTTCAAATAATCCCCAAGATTTTCTTATAACACCCCTAACTAAAAAAATCCATAATGCTTTTAATATTCAGTAAGATTTTAAGACGTGAAACTAGAGAACTAAGATGGGCTTGACCCAAGCCATGGTATTTCAAGTGCCTCACATGAATGCAAAAAAGCTGGACATGAATATGGTAAACCAAAGAAGAACTGATGCAGTTGAATTATGATATAGGCAAAGAATACTGAATATACCATGAATTTCCAGAAGAATAAGCTTATTTGCCTCAGAAGAAGTAC
This sequence comes from Chrysochloris asiatica, assembly GCF_000296735.1. Lineage (NCBI taxonomy): Eukaryota > Metazoa > Chordata > Mammalia > Afrosoricida > Chrysochloridae > Chrysochloris > Chrysochloris asiatica. The sequence goes on from NW_006408535.1 coordinate 18,208,666, forward strand.
AGCTAGAATACTCCTTAGAAGTTATGGTAAGATCTCATGTCATGTACTTTGGATAATTACCAGGAGGGATCAATTCCAGGAGGGCATCCTACTTGGTAGAGGGTCAGCGAAAGTAGCCCTGGCAAGGTAGTGGATTACGTGTTGGGCTGCTAACTACAAGGCCAGCAGTTTAAAATCCACCAGCTGCTTCATGGGGGAAAGATGAGAGAGTTTCTACTCCCATAAAGACTTACAGCCTCAGAAACCCTTTACAGGGTTACTATGAGTTGGAACCACTTCCATGGCACACCACCACTACCACCACTAGAGTGTCAGAAAAAAAGAGAAGACCCTTAATGAGATGGGCTGACACAGTGAGCTCAAAATAGCAATGACTGTGAGGATGGCCCAAGACCAGATCGTGTTTCATTCTGTTGCATGTGGCGTCACTGTGAGTCAGTACTGACTTGACAGCACCAAACAATTTTTTTAAAAAATATTTTATTTTGCCCAGTTTGTCCTTATTTCTCTATGAAATCATGAGATGTACAGGGAGAAAATCTTTTCAATAACAGAAAGAGGAAACTGTAATATTTGTTAGAATAAATGGTTGAGGCAATTCTTGGGATCAGGCAACTCTGAGGAGGTATGCTAACCTACATAAGTAACACTGTTTTAGCATGAGGCCACTTGGATTCATTCTGCCAAGTAATTAAGGGTACTGTCTTAGGCTAAACATCTTTGGTTTTGAACACTTTCATTAAAACCAGTAGCTCACAATGGGGCTAGAATACACCTGCTTTACTCTGGGCTTCATGCTTTTATTCCTGCTCTGAAAAATAATCTAGGAATTTTGAATTAGTGTTGTTAGAATTACTTTGTTCAGCTTCTTTGAAAATTACACATATTTTATAGAATTCTCGGAGTCAGGGTTATCCCAACCCCTTGGGGCTTCCTACCTATTATTTAACTATATGGCAAGATCTCTTATGAAGGTAGATCTTGAAAGTCTAGCTTCAAGCTTCAATTAATTACCAAAATTAATAAGAAATAGCTTTAACTTTCAGATACTTTCTGAAAATATAAAAAAAGTAATGCTTTAAGAACAAAGAAGCATAAAAACGCAATAGTTTACAATACATAAAATATATTA
>NW_006408535.1:18209897-18220789 GCF_000296735.1 Chrysochloris asiatica
TTATATTTTAAAACAAGAATTTAAAACATCTGTGGAAGCCAGATGCAAGTTGACATTTAATCTGCATCACAATAAAAATATTCTGTATTAAAAATATCAGCGATTGTGTTTTTAAAGAATGTGTAATTACAATTTAGAGTACAAAATTTAAATAAGGATTATTAAAAACTTACCCCATTGATTTAGTGGTAGTGCTGCCATAGTTGGTGGGAGCTGAGGCCATCTTGGCAAAAGCCCTATGAAATAAAAAAGTTATATTTAAAAGCTGCCATTTATCGGAGTTAATTTTCAGTGTCATGTTATTTAAAATAACTAATGATATATACACAACCTTGGAACAACAGTGTTCTGTGTGTACACACATGGACAGAGACACAGGCTAAATGGATATGGGAGGAGGAGTGGGATATATATGTATATATATTTATACCTCCCACAAATATGTAAGAATTTGAAAGAGGATATTTCTACATGAGTAACCAGAGGGAGGATGCAGCACAACTGTTTTTGTGTTGTATGATTTGTTGAATGTAAAATTGATGATCTTGATTAACTCTCCATTTAAACAGTTTCTGAAAAGCGAAATCATTTTTAATTACTATCACTCCCCACAATTAATACTGAATCATCAAAATTCTTTTAAAAACACAAATGTGTAGGGGGCGGGTTTCTGGGATATACCCTTTGGGTGGTTGATGATGCATGGAGGGGATTGGAACCATGGCAATGAGATGATATAAGATGGAATGAATGTAAAACTAAAGTTCTCCCATGTAAACTATCATATAATTCACAATAAAACATTAAATAAACAAACAAAAAAACCACAAAGGCAAAAGTTTCCTAAACTTCATGATTTTTGCCCCCTTTTCACTTTATCTAATCATTAAAGAAAATAACTGAGATTGGGCTCGCTGATTTAAAAACGTTATAGGATTAAGTATAGTCCCTTTATTGTGCCCCATAATCCATACTTCTTCATCCTCAAATGATTATATGCCTTTCCTTAAGATGTCCTGTGAGGAGTGCACTCATAGGTCTCTTCTCCAATAGAAATCAGACATTTTCTTTAAGACTAAGCTCAAAATCACTTTCTTTATGAACACTTGTTCTAATTCTACTATCCAATGACTTCTCCTTTTATTTATATTCTATACCACATATTTTTACACTTATTTCATAGTCATTTACTTTTAATCTTAAAAATAAATTGTGTATGTGAAAACATACACAGCATAGGCTAAACTATTTATTTTCAACTTTCTCTAAATGATCCCATTAACTATACGATTCTTGAAGACTAAGCAAAATATGGCACTTAATTTTGTTCTTAAAAGCATTTTTCTTCTGGGAATATTTCTAGCATAGAAAATCGAGAAAATACAGAATGCTTCCAGAAGAATCCTACAACTTTGTGGTAACCACTGTTAGGATTTATGCTATACATATTCTTTTAATTTTATACATATTCGTATATATCTTGCATAATTTTACAATCAAACTCAATATAGTGCCCATACTGCTGTATAGCACATCTTCACTAATAACATAGCAGAAACATCTTTATGTCAATTTTCTTTTACAATATGAGTCTTAATTATGCAAATTATTTCATAAATTAAAAAAATGCTACCTAAGTACAACCACCATTTGTCTGTCAGTCTATTGTACTGTAGTGGCTTGCATGTTGCTATGATGTTGGAAGCTATGCCATTCGTGAGTTAAATACCAGCAGGGTCAGATATGGTAGACAGGTTGTAACAGCGCTTCCAGATAAAGACAGACTAGAAAGGAAAAGATGTAGACTATTTCTGAATGTTTAACCACTGAAAACAGTACGAACAGAAGTGGAACACTGGCAGATACAGTTCCGGAAGATGAAAACATTATGAATAGAACCAGAATATTGACAGATATAGTGCCAGAAGGTAAGCCCCTTAAGTTGAAAGGCACCCAAAATGTAACTGGGCAAGTGTTGGGTCCTCCAAATAGTTGACCATGATGACAAGAATGGAATAAAACTTTTGGGACTTTCATTTGCAGAAGGGTCAAAACAGCTGCAAACATCCATTAATGATCAAAATATGGACCGTACAAGGTATGAAATTTATGAAAATAAGAAGTAGTCAAAAATTAAATGAAACACATAAAGATTGATATCCTAGACATTAGTGAGTTCAAATGGACTGGTATACCCCATTTTGAAACAAGCAATCATAGGAATGCCATCACATTCATCATCATAAAGGACAACGTTATTTGTGACAGGATCTCCACATGCCAAAAGGAAGACCACTATTATTCAAATAAAAGTACCAACAACAAAAGTTGGTGATGATGACACTGAAGATTTTTACCAACTCCTGCAGTCTAAAACTGATCAAACATGGAATCAAGATGGACTGATAATTACTGGTGATTGCAATGCAAAGGTTAGAAACAAAGAGGAAGGGTTAAGTAGCTGGAAAATATGGTCTTGGTTACTGGAGATACAATAGAATTTTGCAAGACCAATGACTTTTTCATTGCAAATACTTTTTGCAAACAACATAAAAACCAACCGACTGTCCAGAAACAAAAGACCCTAGGACCATCAAGGGAGAAAAGAGAAACAAAAGACCCTAGGACCATCAAGGGAGAAAAGCATGAGCGGAATGTAGGACCCTATCTAGAGAAGCAGCGACACCAGAGATGGGGACATGGAGAAACTGAGTAGCTGAGTACTGCAGACTATGGAAAAGGCCAGGAGGCAGGCTTGCAAAATGTACCCTTTTGTTCTTTAAATGATTATATATTGCTGAGTGTTTTTGTGTACATCCTTTCCCCCGCCCTCCAAAAAAAACCAAAAAACTCAGAGGGAACAGAAGCAAACACTGTTGGATGATGATGCACGGAAGATTGTAATCATTGCAATGAAACAATGAGTGTAAAACCGATGTTCTCCCATGCAAACTATCGCTCTCAATTCATTAAAAAAAAAAAAAAAGCAACTGACTATACACAGAACCAAAGGAATCAAATTGACTATTGTCTGTGGGAAAAGATGATGGAAAAGCTCTCTATAATAAGCCAAAACAAGGCCAGTGGAACAGATAATCAATTGTTCACATGCAAGTTCAGGCTGAAGTTGAAGAAAATTGAAACAAGTCCACAGGAGCCAAAATGACCTTGAACACAGCTCACCTGAATTTAGGGACTATCTCAAGAAAAGATTTGATGTGCTAGATACTAATGACCGAAGACCAAAAGAGCTGTGGGATGACATGAAGAGCATTATACAGGAAAAAAGTAAAAGGTCATTAAAAAAGAAAGAAAAGAACAGACCAAAATGGATACGAGAAGAGACTCTGAAATTTGCTCAGAAGCAAAGATATATTAAAGCAAATGGAAAAAACGAAAAAGAGCTGAAGAAAAATGTCAAAGGGCAACTCAAGAAGACAAAGTCAAGAATTATAATGAAATGTGCAAAGACTAGGAGTTAGAAAACCAAAAGGGAAGAACAACTCGGCATTTTTCAAGCTGAAAAAACTGAAGAAATATCTCAAGCCTTGACTTACAATAGTGAAAAAATTAAAATCTTCAGTATGGATTGCACCTCAATGGGAAAAATATTGAATGATGAAGAAAGTATCCAAGGAAGATGGAATGAATACACAAAGTCACTGTACCAAAAAGATATGGTCAATGTTCCACAATTTAAGAGGTAGCCATATGATCAAGAACCTATGGTATAGAAGGAAGAAGTTTAAGCTGCACTGATGGCATTGATGAAAAACAAGTTTTCATGAACTGACAGAAAACAAATTGAAATCTTTCAACAAATTTATGCAGCACTGGAGGCACTCACTCATCTATGCCAAGAAATTTGGAAGACAGCTACCTGGCCAACTGATTGGAAGATATCTGTATCTGTGCCCATTCTGAAGAGCAATGAATGGAATGTGTAAATCATCAAACAATATTATTAACATCATATGCAAGTAAAATTTTGCTGAAGATAATGAAAAAAATGGCTGCAACAGTACATCAATAGAAAACTGCCAGAAATTCATGCTGGATTTAGAAAAAGACATGGTAGAACTAGGGGTATCATTGCTGATGTCAGATTGATGTTCACTGAATGCAGAGAATTCCAGAAAGATGTTTACTTGTGCTTAATTGACTATGCAAAGGTTTCCTACTGTGTAACACTGTGAACAATGGGTATTCCAGAACATTTAATTGTGCTCATGAGGAACCTATACATAGACCAAGAGGCAGCTGTTTGAATGGAACAATGGGATACTTAAAAGATTTAAAATCAGGAAAGGTCTGTACCAATGTTATATTCTTTCACCACACTTGTTTAATCTGCATGCTGAACAAATAATCTAAGAAGAATTATATGAAGGGCATGGCATCAGGACTGGAGAAAGACTCATGAACAATCTGTGATATATAAATGGTACAATCTTGCTTCCTGGAAGTGAAGATGAAAGAGTACAACCTTCAGCATGGATTGCAACTCAATGTAAAAAAACCCCAAAAATCCTCATCACTGAACCAGTAAATAACATTATGATAAATGAAGAAAAGATTAAAGTTGTCAAAGACTTCATTTTGCTTGAATCCACAATTAACACTCATTCAAGCAGCAGCCAAGATATTAAATAATGTACTGCATTAGTCTACAGCACAAGATGTCTTTAAAGATATCAGTTTCAGGACTAATGTATGTCTGACCCAAGTCATGTCATTTTCAATAGCCTCACATGCATGTGAAAGTTGGACAAAGAATAAAGACCATAGAAGAATTGTTGAATTTGAGTTATAGTGTTGAAGAAGTATATTGAAAGTACTATGGACTGCCAAAAAAACCATCAAATCTGAGTTGGAAGAAGTACAGCCAAAATGTTCCTGAGAAGGTAGGATGAAGAGACTTTCCCTTTGGTACTTCGAACTTATTATCAAGAGTCTCTGGATCAGGACATCAGGCTTGGAAAAGCAGAAGGTCAGCCAAAAAGAGGAAGAGATGGATTAGCACTGTAGTAGCAGTAATGAGCTGAAGTGTAGCAATTGTGAGGATGGCACAGGTCTGGACAGTTTCATTCTGTTGTGCACAGGGTCGCTATGAAGTGGAATCAAACTGACGACACTTCACCACCACCACCGCCACTTAAGTACAAGAAAGTATGAGAAGATTAATAGAATGGGTTTCATTACCATGTAGTGATTGAAATGCTAAAAAATTTGATCACAATCTTGACAAAATCTACCAATAATAACAGAAAAATCCCACACACAAGAATTTCAGTCTTGCTCACAAAGTAGGACATGAATCAACTGTTTTCAGCACTAGAATGATTATTTGCTCTTAACAAAAATTTATCTTTTTTTCCACTACAAATAATTACTCCTGAACAATAAAGCAGAATTAATTAGTAGTGGAATTCTGGTATGGAGGTGTTGGATAAGTATTTGACTGTAAGGTCAGTTTGAACTGCAAGATCACTGCCTCAAATTCATCAGTTGCCCCTCAGAAACCCTATACAAGGTTGCTTTAAGTTGGAACCAACTTGGTGACACTTAACAACAATAAGTAGCAGTACATTTTTGTATCTGAATAGTATGCAAACACTAAATATTATCAGTGGCAATTTAAAGTCAATAAAAGATTATCATGATAGAAATTAATGGAAAAGTAGAATACAAAACTGTATAATAGTGACTTTCCAGTTTTTATAAACTATCTGTAGATGTGCACACAAAATGGAGAACATACACTAATGTTTACCTGTAGTCTCTGGATGGTAAGATTACAGGTAAATTTTTATTTTCCTCATACCCTTCTGAGTTTTCTAAAATTTCTTCAACAAACTGGTATAGTTCTTACAATTAGAAAGAAAAATATATTACAAATTAAAATTGTGTATTTGCAAACTTATGAAATGATGCCCAAGAATGCCTTTCCCTTACAGCAGTTGCCAATGAACCAGACCTGACTTGTGCCGACTCACGTGTGTCATGGTAGAACTATGCTTTCAAGGTCTGATTTTTTTGAAAGTAGATCATCAAGACCTTTCTTCTCAGGTGCCTCTGGTGAACTTGAACCACCAACCCAACACAGCAAAATGCATTAGCCGTTTGTACCACCCAGGGACTCCACAACGAACATGTAAAGGCTTTTACTAAATAATAACCTAAAAAGACTATTGACATATGGCACACAGTCAAATGTGTTAAGTATACAAATTCCAAAGGCAGTTTCCAAACAATGATTTGTTGTGCATTCTTTTATTACAACTACAATATAGTCAAAAGGAAGTTTGGAAAAAACTAAAGCATAGAGAATAAAAAGCACTCGTAAACTCACTGCCAGAGATAAACCACTCTTAACAAGTTGGTGTATTTCTTTTGCTTTGTGGATTGTTGACATAATTGAGATTAGGAAGAATACTCAATGTTATGTTGTTGTTAACTGCTGTCGAGTTCCAACTCACAGGGACCTTGAATAGGGTTTTTAAGGAGAGGCTGGTGGGTTTGAACTGCTGATCTGTGGGTAGCACTCCACTGCTTATCCAAAAGCGTCACACCTGGACTCCATTCAATGTTAACACTATGTAATTTTCAAAATATTTTAAATATAAATGTTCATTGAAGAAATTTGGAAAATAAAGGAATTCGCCTCAAAGGAAAAAAAATCCTGCCACATAGAGTTATCCACTATTAACCTTTAGGTGTATGTCATTGCCATTATGTAATTATATGACGATATGTGTATATTGGAGTCCTGGTGTGATGTTGTAGGATAAGCACTGGATTGCTAACCACAAGGTTAATGATTCATATCCATCAGCTGCTCCTTAGAAACCCTGTACAGAGTCACTATGAGTCAGACTGACTCAACAGTGCTTAGCAACAACATGTATATATTAATACATACACACATACAGATGGGTAAATGGATACAAAGTATGGACCACACTGTAAAAAATGTCACCTACTCTTGGCTCAAATGTCACCTATCCAAAGGCTTGAAAAAATGATCTAAAAAAAAATTAACTATCACCCCCAAGAAATAATCAATTATTGAAGTTTTATTTTCTTTGTCTAACTTAACATGATTTAATATTATTCTGTTCATTTATTTGCTTATTTGTTAACCTCTTTGTTTTACCAACACAAATACAAGTTCAGCGAGAGTAGGGGTAATGCTTTTCGTATTTACTCTTGTACTTCCAAAGTCTAGAAGAGTCTCTGGGATAAAGGACATATGTATCTAATATACAAAACAAAGAATAGTGTTGCAACCTGATATTTTATTTAACAATATAATATGAACACTTTCCAATCTCATTAACTAGTCTTTTACAACATGATTTTTAATGATTCAATTGTATTCCACCTCTGGAAACGACAAAGTTCATTAATCCTATTGCTGAGGTTTTTCAAATTTACTTATTAAACTACTTCTAATATTATGGTGCTGTAGGGTAAGTGCTCAACTGCAAGGTCGATTTGATCTGCAAGGCTGGTGATTCAAATTCACCAGTCGGAAACCCTACACAGGGTCACTATCAGTTGGAACCAACTCAACGGCACATAACAACAATGATTATCTCTGGAATAAATCCTTAAAAGTAGAAATGCTAGATCAGGGCTTCTATTTCCAACATTTTCATTCAACCCAGAAAACTCATGTTAATTTATAGTCCTACTAACAGAATCTGAATGTACCAATTAATTTTCCTATAATCCTGACACAGTATTTTCTAAATCTCTGCATTATGTTAATCTGAATGCATCACTAATGAAATTAAATATTCCTTCTAATGTTTTTAAGACTTTTTTCTAAAACATGCTACTATTTGACTTGCTCCCTTATTGAGTAGAAGAAATATAGAGCTTGTCTAGGAAAGCAAGGCATCACTGTTTTATGTAATTTTAAATTGTGGATAAGGTACAAGAGTTAAGGAAATATTTATGCCACAGGATATATATACCAAGGATTGTTCAGTTTTCATAGTAGCATTCACATTTACTTATGAACTCAAACTCAATTGTGCTCTCTGAAATGATTAAGAATTTAAAAAGAAGATAAAACTTACTTCCACTGTTTGATATACTGTAAAGAATTAAGGTTACATCCCGCATCAGTCAAAGCTTTTTTGTATTGCTCCAAATCGGCCTGAAATAAGAGAACAAGTATATGGCAAAAAAATGTTACTTTCAGGAACATATCACTTTGTGTGTGTGTGTGTGTGTGTGTGTTTGAAGACCATGAAAAAGTTAAACCAAAGGTATGAGTTAAATTCTAGGCATCTTAAATGAGTTTGAGTACCTAAAACAAAGATTACATATAATAAAGATGACTTCTGACAACCTCCTAAGTACCAGATTACTTTGTTATCCTCGGTAAATCCTTAAAAAGTTAAGATTTTTATCACTGTTGAAACACATTGCTTTTCCTTGGAATAAACACTACATGAAGGTTTTGGCTCAACAAAGAATATTTCTCAATTGTTGTTAAGTGCCATCAAGTCAGTTCTGAATCATAGCAACTCTGTATATGGTTTTTGAGGAGTGGCTGGTGGGTTTGCACCACTGACCTCACGGTTCAAAACAACCTTGTGGCTCAGTGCTTATCCTACAGCGCCACACCAGGAAGCATATAAAAAAATGTGAGATGGTTACACTAAGGACACAAGGGGAAACTGTATTAAATATGGAACTACAGATTCACTTTCCTATCTCATATTCATTTTAGGGATTAAGACTCCTCAACTGAAAAACATGTGTCTATATTTTTAAAAAAGTGCTCTGGTAGAGTAGTTGGTTATGAATCAGGCTGTGAACCTCAAGATCTGCAGTTTGAAACTGCGGGAGAAAGATGAGGCTTTCTGCTCCCATAAAGATTTACAGCTTCAGAAGCCCTGTACAGGGTCACTATTGAGTCGGAACCGACTCCACGGCACATAACCACCACCACCATACTTTAAAAAATCACTCTTTTTCACATACTTTATTTCTTAATGAGCAAGTCTAGCTGAATTTATATGAGCTAAATTTACAATTTTAAAGGAAGAAGCCTTTAAGCTCACAAACTCCCAGAGATTTTTAATCTGACATCAGTAGTCACAATTTGCTTCACACCCACAAATGGTCATTATAGCTCATAAAAGGGCATAATCTTTATAAAAAATAAAGATGTAGTTCATCTTTATTCATTTTATTAAGTGAATCTTGAATTACATTTGCAAATCACATATTCTTAAGAAAAAATAATAAACAGACTATTAGTGTTTCCTAAGGAATTGGTAAATTCCCATTATTGAGAAAGATCTCTGCAAAGAAAACTGCTTTTGTACTAATTTAAAACAAGTCAAGCGATATTTTCTCAGGGTCACAAAGAACTGGCCTAAAGCAAATATTGTACTTACTTTGCTGTTTTAACATGTCAAAGATTGCTGACCAACAGAAGCCTTGCAGTCTATCAGATATTAAAAAAACTAACTGCTACTAGAAAAGGAAAAGAGGTCGCAGGAACCATTACTTCAGATGTCATCACTGACTGTTTTTCATCCAGTAAAATTCTGCCTAGCTAACATCAGAAAAAGTCAACAGGTCTCTAACTCAACAAAAAGTCCAACACCCAAATCACTGCTTTCCTTTCATCTCAGTTGTTGTCAAGTGTCGAGTCAGCTCTGACTCACAGCAATCCTGTATAAGGTTTTTCAAGACTGTACGCTTTTATAGGAGCAAAATGCCTTAATACATATTTTTAAAAATAGTTTTTTTATTTTTTTCAAATGCAATTCATGGTTTATTACAGAAAAAGTAAACAAAAAATTATCCACAGTCAAGTTTTTTATATAAAACCCTACTTTTGAAAAGAGATATTTGCTAATTTCTAGTAATTCTTAGAAGTGTATTCTGGTATTAAAAGTATCTACATAATTGCATTATAAAGCATCTCAGTTTTATTTTTATATGAATCTGCATGACAGATATGAATCTGAAGTTCAGTCTTATTATATATAATATAAATTGTTACACATATTATTAATATATTAATTTTTACACTTCGGACATTTTCCTTTCAAATGTTCAAAAACAAAATATTGTCAAATTTTGACTTTAGGTTAAAGATATAGTCTTCAGAAACCAAATAAATATTAGTGGCTATAACTTAAAGAAATGAAACATATAAAATACAAGAGGAAGAACATATATACCAAGCCTTGTTAACTTAGTTTAGAAATAGTTATTTTCCAGAAATAACAATTTTAGCCTCTTGAATTTAGTTCATATTTCCACAATTTAAAAGTAGTCAGACATTTCATGAGTGCATCATTTCCCTAGTGGCAACAAATATTGCTATAAAACGCAGCAGTAAATAGAGCAAATGATTTTTCTTTTAAAGAAAGGAAGTGTCTATTTAGTCTTAGTACTTTTTATTTCTATTTTGAAACTCTAACTGTAGCATTTACTCTGCAGACAGGAATTCCTTCTTTCGCCCAATAAGTGAATACAGAAGACATACCTCAGAGGGTGCTTGCTGTGTACTTATGTAATAGATAAGAAACAGCCTCATTTTATCTTCTGGAGTACCTGCTATATAAGGGGAAATAGATTTTAAAAAGACATTCATAATTCTGATTACTATTTATTATCATATATCAGACAGTTATAAGTTTATAAACTACCACCCTTCTGTCACTTTGTTGTACTGTGGTGACTTGCAATGTTGTAATGCTGGAAGCTATGCCACTGATATTTTAAATACCAAATGAGTCAACCATGGTGGACAGGTTTCAGTGAGACTCTTCCAGATAAAAGCAGGCTACCCCTTCCAAGACTAAGACTCAATGGGAATACACGCTGTGTTTGGTGACCACACTCGACACCAATAA
>NW_006408535.1:18221713-18225831 GCF_000296735.1 Chrysochloris asiatica
ATTGTAACTATGGCAATGAGACGATATACGATAGAATGAATGTAAAACTAATGTTCTCCCATGTAAACTGTCACATAATTCACAATAAATCATTTAAGAAAAAAAAGCAGGCTAGACACCAGTCCCTGGAAAAGGGCATCATGGTTGGTAAAATGGAGGGTCAGTGAAAAAGAGGAAGACCCCAAGAAGCAGCAGTAGAAATGGGCTCAAACATAAGAACAACTGTGAGGATGGCACAGGACCACACAGTGTTTTGTTATGCACAGGATCACAAGTCAGAATGTAACAAGAATTATATAAAATTGAAGGGCATATATAAATGTGACAAATACGACTTCTGACTCAATTGCAAAACTTTATATATAGGCATGTTGTTAGTTACAATCAATTATGCTCTGATTCATGGAAACCCCACGTTTAACAGAACAAAGTATTGTCTGGCTCTACACCATCTTCATAAACATGTTAGAACCATATAAGGCACAAATATAGGAAAAAATTAAATTGTAGGATTGCTGGTGGTATTGGTGGGGTGCCGTGGAGTAGGTTCCGACTCATAGCAACCCTGCACAGGGTTTCTGACACTATAAATCCTTACAGGAACAGAAAGCTTCATCTTTCTCCCATGGACCTGCTGGTAGTTTCAAACTGCTGATCTTGAGGTTAGTAGGCAGACTTGTAACCACAACGGTAGCAGAGCTCCTAAACTGTAGGATTAGAAGGGTGATTATGGAAGCATCTTCATTCTATCTTCAAACTGTCTAAAATGTTGAGATTTAACCTTTTAGATATAAATTCAAAAAAGAAAAGGTAAAAGTAGTTGTTGTGAAGTGTTGTCAAGTCGTTTCCGACCCATAGCAACCCTGTATAGGGTTTCTAAGGAGTGACTGGTGAATTTGAACCGCCACCCTTTCGGTTCATAATGACTTTGCAGTCTGGCGCATTAATCCACAGTGCCACACCAGGACCCAGAATACTTATGAGATTAAAAGGACAACTGGTATAAAAATGGAACTATCCTGGGAAACCAGCTACACAGTCATGCTAGGTATCAGGTTATAAAACTCTACTGACTAAAATCATTTAGCTGAGACTCATCTAGCTAGTCATGTTTCTCAAACTGATAATGCTAAATATTCTCCTCTTTCTTAAATTACTTTATATTACTTTATGATATTACTGTAAAATTTGGGAAAACCATTCTTTAATACTAAAACAAACACTATTATATTGTACAGATTATGAGGTTTACCTGAAATATTAAGATTAAAGAAATGTCTTGCTTGCAGTGGGTGCTTTCAGCTATTATACCTACTACCCAAAGCTTAAAAACGCCCTGGTGGTGCAAATGGCCAAGCACTTGGCTGCTAACCAAAAAGACTGGTGGTTTGAACCCAGCTGCTTTTAGAGAGAAAGATCTGCAATCTGCATCCTTAAAGATTACAACCTGAGACCAGAAGAACTAAATGGTGCCCGGCTACCACTAGCAACCACTTTGAAAGGGATCACATCAGACGGTCCCAGACAGAGTTGGGAGACAATGTGGGAACCAAACTCAATTATTAAAAAAAAAAAGAAAAGAAAAAGACTGGGCCTACTGACCAGAAAGGAACTGGAGGAACCTGAGATTGTCTCTAAATTACCATTCAGATCTAGAATGAAACTGATCCTTGTGGGCCCAACTTTTGGTAAGGCAGTAGATAAGTAACTAGGGGGACAGCAACACTAGTAAGGTATGCTCACCATGGATCAAGATCAAAAGGGTAACATTTACCTAAGGACCAAGTTGAGAGGAGATGGGAAGGAGGGTTGAATGGAAATAAGAACAAGAGGGAGGATACAGGAAAACTGTTGTTACATGGAGATGAAGCAAAGTGTATGGTTTGTTGAATGTAAAGCTGATGATCTCCTCTGTAAACCTTCACTCAATCACAATAATAAGTATATATATCTATACATGTATGATTAAAAAATAAAGATTACAACTAAGAAAACTCAAAACCTATGAGGTAGTTACACTCTGTCACATGGGGTCTCTTGAGTCCAAACTGACTTGATAGTACATAATAACAATACCTAAAGCTTAAGACAACCTACAGAAACTCATTTACTCTTCCCTTTGCTATTGGGTGCACCGTAGTGGAAAAGTGATAAAGATCGAAGACCACAGACTTTGGTATGGGTTGCACCTCAATGTAAAGAAATCAAAAACCCTCACCACTGGACCAATACATAACATCCATATAAATGGAGAAGAGATTGAAGTTGTCAATGACTTCATTTTGCTTGCATCAACCATCAACACTCATGGAAGCAGCAGTCAGGAAATCAAATGATGTACTGCATTGGGCAAATCTGCTGCACAAGACCTCTTTAAAGTGTTTAAGAGTAAAGATGTCAGTTTGAGGACTAAGGTGTGCCTGACGTAAGCCATGGTATTTTCAGTAACTTCATATGCATGTGAAAGTTGGATAGTGAATAAGGAAGACTGTGGAAGAATTGATACATTTGTGTTATAGTGTTGAAGAATACTCCAAGTACCATGGACTGCCAAAAGAACAAATCTGTGTTGGAAGAAACACAGCCAGAGTGCTCCTTGGAGGCCAGGATGGGCAGACTTTGTCTTTCATACTTCAGACATACTGTCAGGAGGGACCAGTCACTGGAGAAGGATATCATGTTTGGTAAAGTGGAGGGTTGTTTAAAAAGAGGAAGACCCCAAGCGAGATGGATTGGCACAGTGGAAGCATCAATGGGCACGTAGCAACAATTTTGAGGTTGGTGTAGGACTGCATAGTGTGTTGTAAATAGGGTCGCTATGAGTTGGTACCGACTTGATGCACATAACAACATCTTTTACAACTGTGAGTATTCTAGAATCTACAGCCAGTCTGGAACATCTTGTCATACTTTAGGCTCTCCTGTGCATGCTCTCCACTTTAAAGTCATAGTTCCCTCACTGAGTAACCTTATATGCTCTTAAGTGCCATCGAGTTTGTTCTGACTCACAGCAACTCTATGTAGGGTTTCCAAGGAGTATCTGGTGAATTTGAGCCACTGATCTTGAGGTTAGCAATCCAGTGCTTATCCAACAGTGCCAGAGTTTTAAGTGTAGTTTAGAGTTTTTTCTTCCTAAATTACACTGTCAAAGACATGTTAGTGTATCAAAGGCATACAAAAGATCAAAATCAAAATATTTACATCAATACTTCACTACCTGTGGTGCTGCAGAATAAGCACTGTACCACAAAAACTGTTTGAACTGCATGATCAGTGGTTGAAACTCACCAACTGCTCCTTGGAAACCCTATATAGGGTATCTGTGAGTTGGAACCGATTCAACAGCACTTAACAACACATCACCACCACCATATAATCTTTAAGTTTTGCCACTATCTCTAGAATATCCTTTATGCAAAAGGATCAACTTCACAATGTGTTGCATACAGTTGTCATGACTCTTTAGTTGTGTTGTGTATGAAGCAGGTCCTTAGTCTTTCCTTGACTTCCATTGCTTCGATGCTTTTGAAGATCACATATAAGTATTTTTAAAGAACATCCCACAACTAAGATTTGTCTGATTCAGAATCCCTTAATGACTAGAGTCAAGTCATGCATCAAAAAAGTGATGCTGTGTTCTTCACATTGTATCTGATTGAGTGGTGCATTATTTTATTAAGTCTCGTTAGGTGCTCTGGTAGCGTAGTAGTTATGAATCAGGCTGGGAACCTTAAGGTCAGCAGTTCGAAACTACCAGCTGTTTCACAGGAGAAAGATGAGGCTTTCTGCTCCCGTAAAGATTTACAGCCTCGGAAACCCTGTATTGGATCACTATGAGTCGGTTCTGACTCCACAGCACATCACCACTACCACCACCACTGACAATGTTCGCTGTGATTACTAATAGGGAGTCCATCAAGATGCTCCACTATAAAGTGACTTTTTCTTCATCTTCAATGAATACTTTTATGGATAGTTACTTTGAAACTGTATTCTGTAGATATTCAATTTATTTATTTATTATATCTATAGGCTGCTAAAGGAGCTCTGGTAGTGTAGTGGTTACGAATCGGGCTGCGAACCTTAAGGTCAGCAGTTCGAAACTACCAGCCGCTCCG
>NW_006408535.1:18225931-18242345 GCF_000296735.1 Chrysochloris asiatica
CTATGGGTCGGAACCGACTCAAAGGCACTTAACAACAACAACAACATAGGCTGCTGGCTTCCTATTTCATTCAGTGGGCTTTGATGCTATTAAGTGATGTCAAGTCAGTATAGTATAGGGTTTCCAAAGAGTGGCTGGTGGGTTTGAACTGCTTACCTTGTGTGGTCAGCAGTTCAAACTGACAAAGCAAACCAGTGCTTATCTGTAGTGCCACACCAAGACTCATCCTCTACAGTACGGACAAACTGACAGATGAGTGTGAGTTAGTGGGCTATAGTCTTGTAATTATTATTTATGTTGATGCTCAAATTGTCATGGCCCCAGGCAGATTTCTGGGTCCTTTTGATTATGTCTCATCATTTTTTTGAGTACTTCCCTTGCTTCTGGCACAACAAAATTTCAGGTTTGTCTTATACTCTTCCTCTCTACCTCACTCCTGGAATCAGTTCCTTCTCCAAGGAGTCCTAGTGAAAAATCTATCATAGAAGCCAAAGTTTTCACTATTGATAATATTACAGCTCCCAGGCCCTCCCAGTTGACGAAACTAGAGAATACATAATATGTACATACATGCATACACGCACACATACACCATTATTTATTTCTATCTTTTTCAAATCTGTCAAAAATGTAGTTAAAATAACTAAGTTCATATCTTTAATTCCAGTCCAGCACTACAAGGTTCATTCGAGTTTCTGCCTTTCCATATTTACAGCTCCCTTATCTAGTAATGAGAAAACTGGTTCCTTTTATATTAGCCTGTATCTGTAGGAAAGAAGTCCTGGTGTGGCGCTGTGGGCTAATGCACTGGACTGCAAAGTTGGTTTGAACCGCGAAGTTGGCGGTTCAAGCTCACCAGTTGCTCCTCCGAAACCCTATACAGAGTTGTTATGAATTTGAACTAACTCGATGGCACTAACAACAACAACACATCTGTAGGAAAAGAACTGGACTGAAAAATCAGTTTGAACCTATCAGCCGCTCGCTCCATGGGACAAAGATGAGGCTGTCTGCTCCCTAACAGATACACAGCCTTGGAAACCCTTTACAGGGCTGCTTTGAGTTGGAACTGACTTGAAGGCACTAACAATAACAGCATATATTTACTTAATTAATCAGTACCCTGCATGTCACAAATCTCCTTTCTCTGTAAAAATGGCCTTCTCACTGTATCTGGGCTCAGATTCTTTACAGTGGACCTACCCACATGTTTCTTACCTGGCTTATGCCCACAATGGGCGATCTCTGTGAAGGGTGTCAATCTCTGTGAAGGGTTTGGGCTCTTGTTAAGACTACCACTAAATGTGGACACCCTTCACACCTTCTGTGGACTTTGACATCTTATGCCAGATTACTCATCTGCCTTCCCCTCACATCAATGTTCTCCTAATCCTGCTCAGGTTCCAACATCCTGTTCTGGGTTTAAGTGGCAACAGACTGAATGGCAGTCTGGTTCACCTAATAATGTTTTTAGGAGTAAATTGAGAAAGGAAGGGGAAAGAAAAAGGAGGACTCTGATATTTATCAATATTTGTTCCAATTGTACTAAAAACTTACCGTGAATAACAACTGCTCAGAAGTGATAGACCTATATATAACCCTGTTCGTTGTAAAGAGCATATACTTTCAAAATACCATATTCTCATCACAAACCTAGCTTTTTTAAAGTAGAGGCAGTATTTAAAAGACTCCCAGAAGATTTTATCAATGAAACCTTTAATTACAATACATTTCGTATTATTTTACTTTCCAAATGAGAATAAAATCTAAAATGTACACTAAAACTACAACTCAAAAGCCATTATTGTTCAGCTAAATCTTGTATGCAAAATGGATCTTAGGGTGTTTGTTCATCTTGGGAAGATGAAATTTTAAACTCAAAAGTATTCTGAATTAACAAGTCTCTAAAGTTTAAATAATTTTAAAGGCTAAACCACACTAAATAAGTAGACTTATGACTATTCTATCTGAAACCAACAATTAGAAGATTATACTTTCTAAAACACAGCCACATCTTGTTTTAAGGAAATAGAACATACAAATATTTAGAAAAAATATACATATAAAAGGATTGACCACTGATTCCTTTAAAAAGTGATTTCTCTAAACACTATAATAAAATCCAGATTAGACACATTTTTTAAATAAAAATTTTTAAGGATAAATCAAACTACACTAGTATAATCAAAATGTACCACTTAAAGAGAAGAAGATTCATTTTGATTCTAACTATTGTATCTTCCTATAACCAACAAAAATTGAGTTTTGAATATATGACTTTAAACAATGAATAAAAAGAACATTTGAGCTATCAAGAAAAAGTTTGATGAAATGAAAATCATTTATCCTCTTGAAGAGTTGTTATGCTGTAAACTTTTAAAGAGCAAATATCTCATTTAATTACCTTATTAATTCAATTGCTGGAAAAACAATAAATCTATTCATACTTACTCCAACTGAAGATGCTAGATCCATCAGATGTGAAACTTACATTACATTTATGGTACATACCATCAGGGTCTGATATTATATCCAGAAGAGATTTATCCAGAGTAGTTTTGCTCATTATTTTTTCTTCACATTCAAAATACACATCAAGTTTTCTTGCCTGTTCCACAATAAATACTTGATTAGAATACATAAGGTAATGAGTATACTAAGGGTCTCTCTGCTTACAAGTTTATATATTCTATGATCAATTTTAAAGGCAAATGTTCATTTCCTACTAGAATTTATTTTAAACTTTCTTACTTTTTATCATACGCTTAAAATCAAGCCCACTGCCACTGAATAGATTCCAACTTATAGTAACCATACAGGACAAAGCAGAACTGCTTCTGTAGGGTTTTTGAAGCTGTAAACTACAGGAGCAGATTTATCTTTTCCCTATAGAGTGGCTAGAAGGTTTGAACCACTGGCTTTGTGGTTAGCAGTCCAATTCTTACCCAGTTGCACCACCACTTTTCTACTTAATGTAGAAAGAATAGATTGACTACTTCATTTACTAGGTCTTACAAATTCCTACAGGTCTTACTTAGTGTTTTTTTTTTTTTTAATGTTTTATTGTGAATTATGTGATAGTTTACATGGGAGAACATTAGTTTTACATTCATCCTATCATATATCATTTCATTGCCATGGTTACAGGTCTTACTTATTCTTGATGGCACTGTAGAATCAGCATTGCACTGCAAAGCACAAGGTTGGCAGTTCAAAACCACCAGATGCTCCTCTGAAACCCTAGACAGGGTCATTATGAGTCAGAACTGACTTGATGCCACTTTAACTACAACAACATTTTACAAATTCAGAATTAGATCTGCATATCACACATAAATTAGAAAAGCAAAAAACCCCAAACCCCACAAATCTTCATTATTACGCTCTTCGTTGTTAAGAGCTATGAAGCTATGACGTGGATTCAAACTCATAATGACCCATTATAGGCTTTCCAAGGAGAAGCTGGTGGGTTTGAATCACCAACGTTGCAGTTAGCAGTCCAGTGCTTATCTTACAGTGCTGCACAACTATGCAACTAGCATATAAATCACATTATGTTCCATGCAAAGTATTATAAAGTGGTCGTGTAATGTTTACTTTTTTTTAGTATACAAATCCACATTTCCTTCTACCTTAGCAGAACAGAAAGATCCATTAGTTCAGTTAGTTCCATCATGCTTTATAAAGCCTTTTTCTTCATTAATTTTTCTACATAATACTTTGAGTTTCAGATAATGGGAAAGTAGTCAAATCTATCTTTTCTTTATGACTTCTTTTGAAAATTTCTTGGCTAATTTATCCACACAAAATAAATCAAGATCCTCCAATATAAATAAAAATTATCATTATCAAGTAGCTAGTAAAATATGCTTCAGAGACTATTAAAGAGAAATGAATATGTTTTCTACTTGAAGCCATTTACAATCTAAGCAGGAGTAGAAACCATTTATGAAATAAATTAGAATATTTAGAAATAACAGCAAAAAATATATAGAGAACATAAACAAATAAAATTGTGCTAAGAACAGAATGAAATAATCAATTGTGGAGGAAGTGATGAATTTTTAGTTGAGTTTGGCACTGATTTGGGGGCATAGGTAAGTACTGAGTTCATTTCAGTTAAAAGGATCATACCGAGACACAGTCAGATTGGACGCATCTGAAAGGGAGACTAAGGAGTGGATTTTACATATGGAGCAGGAAGAATTCAGGGAAGGGTTCCTCACACCCACTCCCTGTAAGCTAGAGTTTTAAACAGATTAAACATGCAGATCCCAAAAATCAAAACAATACAAAAAACTGTATGTACTATAAGCTTCATTCTCACCCATCCTCTTCTACTGAATTTCTACCTATCCCTATAGGTATTTTCTAGGTTATGTCTTCCATTGTTGTTTTTTCTTTAATGCAAATACAAACTAGAATCTATATTCTAATATATCTCCCCTTTCTAACACAAAAGGCAATATACCATAAATACTCTTCTTACCCATGCTTTCACTGAGTAATATATTCTGGAGACTTTTTTCCATCAGTGCATAGGGAACTTCCTAATCAGTGAGCTCTTGGTAATACTATACACAAAGAAAACTTCTAGAATAGTCTTCCTTATTATAAAATCACTGGCCCTTCATATTTTTCACGCCCTGACAGAGAAACTATTTAGTTACTATTTTAAAGGTACTTTAAATAGTAAGATAGATCACAGTTCAAGTTTCAGGAATAAAAAGTATAATACAAAAAAATGGAAAAAAGAAATATACAGGCGATCCTAGGAAGGAGATCATGGTAGGGTTTCTGAGAAGCGGCTGGTGGGTTTGAACCACCGACTATCCTACAGCACCATATTAGGACTTCATAGGAAGCAACATGTCAAGTCAAAATATCATTCCTGGAGAACCAGGATAATGGTGGCAATTGTTAAGTGTCACTGAGTCAGTTCCGACTCAGTGACCCTGTGTAGGGTTTTCACGGGTTTTTAAGATCTTTGCAGGAGCAGAAAGTCTCATCTTTCTCCCTCAGAGTGGCTGGTGGGCTCCAACTATCAACCCTTTGGTTCACAGTCTAGTTTGTATCTTATGGAGCCACCGAGCTATGATGGAAGTAGAATATGTTAATGTGATTCTTAAGACAGGGAAAGGTTAATTATTTGTAGAGTGAAGGCAGGGGAAGGTGGAAGAAAGGGAGAAGGTGATAAATTAAGTTGATGTTAGATCCTTCAAAACTGGGTCCAGTCAATCTATTTTATCACTATTCATTAGGTTCAGTTTCTTCTAGTTACATCAAATAATTAACTAACATTGTGTATGCTTTTTAATCTTCTAGGGTTAGGCTCAGGTTATTCTCTAAGCATTTTTAGAATATATTCTTCCTTCATCATCGAGGTCCATCTGACTTCTCTTTTTTGCAGGTTCCCTGCCACTCTTTCTTAAACCTGCTGTTCCGTTCTGCTTCCTGCCGTATCCTTAACCTCCTCTTTGGCTGGAAGAATTTAATACTTTTTAAATCTGTATACCAATTCTTTTTGGAATCCTGGCGTGGTACTACAGGATAGACACTGGACTGCTAACTGCAAGGTTGGTGGTTCAAACCTAACAGCCACTCTTTGGAAACCCTATATGGAGTCGCTGTGAGTATGAACAGATTCTATGGTACTTAATAACAACAGCACTTTATATAGCGTTCCTTAATTGCACTGGAATTTGCTCATATGTCATTCTTCTAAAACTATAAGCTCTCTAGACTGTATCTAATTAACCATTTAACCTTTGGGAATTCAGTATCGCGCATCTGGCACATAACAAGTACTTGATAAAATGTTTGCTGGATTTCTAAGCTAAGAGCAGGAAATATTATAGATCAAGAAGTGAACATCAAGAAGTGAAAAATGTGAAGAATCAAGTTTTTGGTGATTTAATACATAAAATTAAATATGGTAAATGCGATATAGAACTATTTTATTTCACAGAAAAATTTTAAATAGCTAAGTAAGATACATACTAGAATTTTAAAAATTAACATCAGACCTGGATATACAATAAAAGTATGTTTTTAAACCAATTTATGTAGATGATTAATTTTCTTCTTCTAGATGTATTACTTTACTCAACTATGATTGCTAATAGGGAGCTTCTTTTAGAGATGAAGAAAATATTCTAAATTTTGTTGTTGTTATGTGCCATGGAGTCGGTTCTGACTCATAGCAACCCCGTATAGGGTTTCTGAGGCTGTAAATCTTTACAGGAGCAGAAAGCCTCATCTTTCTCCTGCAGAACAGCTGATAGTTTCGAACTGCTGACAGTGATATTAGCAGCCTGATTTGTAACCACTATGCTACCACAGCTCCTTATTTAGACTGTGGTAATAGAGTCCTGGAGTCCTGATATGGCACTGTGGGTTAATGCGCCAGACTGCAAAGCCATTTGAACTGCAAGGTTGGCGGTTCAAGCTCACCAGCTGCGTCTCGGAAACCCTATACAGGGTTGCTATGGGTCGGAATCGACTTGATGGCACATCACAACAACAACAGAGTCCTGGTGTGGCACTGCAGAATGAGCATTGGACAGTAACCACAAGGTCACTGATTCAAAACCACCAGCTGCTCCTTGAAAAACCTATACAGGGTTGCTATGAGTCAGAACTGACTTGATGGCACTTATCAACAACAATGGTTGTATAACTGAGCATACCAAAAATAATTAAATTAGTGGATAAATTGTACAGTGGGTGAATTTTATCACGATAAAGCTGCTAAGAAATTTAGTCAGAATTTCAACACAAGGATTGCGATGTAGCATGATCTAAGAGTAACAGGGGTGAAGTACAGATTTTTGAACCAGCAATGGAGAACTGGTGTTTGTTTAGCAGATACTGTGCGCTAGCCACCTTATGTACATGTATGGCTTTCAAATGTTTTTCAACTGATAAACCTCAGGACCCACTTTCTCAATCCAAAATCTGCAGAAATCTAAACGTAACAGATATAAGTGACCACTCAATGTTTTCATAGAGCTTTAGGATTCCAGAGAACCAGAGTTCAAGTTTAAAAGTTAACTCAGGTTATCTCATTTAATGCTCCAAATAACAGTGTGGGCTAGGAATGATTAGTCCCATTTAAAAGAGTAGAAACAGACACACAGAAACGTAAATTTATTCAAGGTTACCAGAGTAGCAGTAGTAGAGAGTTGAGATTCAAATCCAGATCAGACTCCAATGTACACCACAGAAAAAGAGTAGGGAAATAATAATTTCCTCAAGAACAATTTTATTGCTTCTTTTGCAAATGCTTTATGAAAGAAATCATAGTTGTTAATTAGTACGTATTTGTCTTCTTTTTAATACACATAATTTATGTATACGTGGTAAAGAGTCATTTAGACCAAAGATTTAATATCTACAGATACCTTTTCAATTTCTGGAAATAAAGGTATTTTCTTAAAAGAAGTATCCTTTAAAAATTTTTAAATAGATTATATAACATGAATTTAAAAGACAATATAATTTGGATGACAAGAGGACATGGATAATAGGCAAACTAACCAAATTAACAAAATAACAAGGTCAAGACAACAGATAAATTGAAATTTTTGGTAGCTTCAATGAAAATCAAGAATAATGAGCAAAAAGAATATTATAATCATAAACAAAAGGACTATGCATGGAATACAAATCATATTTAGCAAATATAAATTCTGAGATCCACAAATTTCTCAAAACTCTTTAGGAAAGATTTCTAGGAAGCATGTGATTTTTAAAAATTCTAGTTTTACTCCAAATTTTAGGGTTGCTAGCAGCCAGTAATCAAAAAAAAAGTTTGTCTCACTTTTCAGCACATGGCTTTATGACTTATATGAAATTAACAAACAACATGAGGACTTCCAAAAGTGGAGAAAAAGAACCTTTCTACTGAAATTTTTCCAGAAACCTTCTGAAGTCCCCTCATACAGGTTATATTGGGCATTTGACTGGTTATGCCATACTAGATTTGAAAAGAACAGTTAACAACCACTTTCTAAAAGTAGCTTGTCTCTTTTCTCACCCTCATAAAGCATTCTTAAGTCATCTGGGATGTATAAATAGTATACATCGTTTTTGTTTTTGAAAATCCATTACCTAGGGACATTTGCCAGATGTCCCACACAGGACACAAAGGAATTCCCTTTTCCTTCTGTTTACCATTCCTCTGCCCATTCTAGCTGCAGACGTTCACATTCTAGACTCCCTATTCACAGCTAGCTACAATTTTTATGTCTTACATTTGCTGACTGATTGAAAGCAAAATCTAGAGTGATTATTTCTTGTCCTTACCTCTTCTCCAAACCCCACAGCTATCCCCTAGCACCAGTAAGTAGTAACAGGAAAACAAGAAGGGATTACAAAGAATAATAACTCCTTTCTTCCGTAAGACTACGAATATTCTCCTCCTCTACTTCTCAAGGAATCCTGGTGTGGCACTGTGGGTTAATGCACTATACGGCAAAGTCATATGAATCACAAGGTTGGTGGTTCAAGCTCACCAATCACTCCTTGGAAACCCTATACTGGGTCGCTATGGGTTAGAACTAACTTGACAGCACATAACAACACCACCTACTTCTCAAAAGGGAGAGGGAATGATGATGCCTTCTTTTTTGCTATGTAATATTTAATCCAT
The DNA here is from genome assembly GCF_000296735.1 of Chrysochloris asiatica. Lineage (NCBI taxonomy): Eukaryota > Metazoa > Chordata > Mammalia > Afrosoricida > Chrysochloridae > Chrysochloris > Chrysochloris asiatica. The sequence continues at coordinate 18,234,585 of NW_006408535.1, forward strand.
GTTATGGGTTAAGACAGGAACCTATCTACTACATAATAACTCAGGACAATATATCCTACGCTATAATGAACTCAAAGGAGCTCTGGTAGCGTAGTGCTTACGAATCGGGCTGCGAACCTTAAGGTTAGCGGTTTGAAACTACCAGCCACTCCACGGGAGAAAGATAAGGCTTTCTACTCCCATAAAGATTTACAGCCTCGGAAACCCTGTACAGGGTCTCTATGGGTCGGAACCGACTCAACAGCACTTAACAACAACAATAATGAACTCGGAAATAGACTTTTAGAATATAACCTATGCTTCCACTTTAGGCTTTTGTTTTCTTTCTTTCATCTTCACAAGTTTAATTCCCACCATCTTCCAGATGTGACCTGGTAAATACCTAGGAGATACGTGTCTAACATTTTAAGAAAGTGCCAAATTGTTTTCTAAAGTGAGCATGTCCTCTTACATTTCCACCAGCAGTGTCTGAGTTCTACTTCCTCCACATCCTGACAACACTTGATACGGCCAGTCTTTTTGATTCTAGGCAATTTAACAGATGTGTAATGGAATCTCATTGTGGTTTTAAGATGTATTTTACTAGTGACTAACGATGTCAAACTTGTTATCTGTAGACCTACTCCTTGCTTATACATGGTTAAGACCAGGTGGTTATTTTGAAAAGTATGGAGGATGTCTACATCAGATCACAAACTGGAGGATGACTACATCATTATGTAACTGCCAAATTACATTTTAGATTGGCCAATTATATCATTACATAACTGCCAAACCACTAGGACTCACTGTCCAGTCAAACTGACACATACTCAATATAATCAACATTACTCTTGCCTTGTATAATGCTCAGCATTTCTTTTAGCACGTAATATGATGTTAATGTGCAGCATGGTCAGAGACTAATTTTTCACACTAAGTACTAAATGCAGTGTTAGATGAGATAGTTGGTAAGTGAGGAGAAGGTGTGTGTCTTTAGTGAACTGTGTTCAAATATTTTGTCCACTTTTAAACTGGGTTTTTCAATTTATTATTTTTGTAATAAGAGTTATTTATTTTCCTGAATTTTAACCTTTATAAATCTGTTAAACTAGGTCTTGCTTAAAGACAAGGCTTCATCTTCACAAAGAAAAGCAAACTTACTGAGGTTCTGATAGTAACTAATCTCATTTAGGATGAGAATAAGTAAAGGAATGTGCTGCTTTTCCACTACAAATATATTTTCTTCTTATCCTGAAGGAAGAAACCAAGCTCATATGAACATCCACATGAGATCATTTAAAAAAGGCCAGCACAAAATCCAGCCAGAGAAATGTTCTGATTTCTGTTGTAGTTGTTAGGTGCCGTTAAGTCATTATTGACTCATAGGGATCTTATGTAAAAGAGAACAAAACACTGCCCAGTCCTGTGCCAACCTCACCATTATTGCTACGTTTGACCATTGCTGTTGCCACTATGCCAATCCATCTTGTTAGGGGGGTCTTTCTCATTTTCAGTGACACTCCACTTTACAATGTCCTTCTCCAGGGACTGGCCCCTCGTGATAATACATCTGAAGTATGAGAGACAAAGTCTTACCACCCTGGCTTCTAGGGAGCATTCAGGCTATACTTCTTCCAACACAGATTTGTTTGGCCTTTTGGCAGTCATGGTACTTTTAATATTCTCCTCCAACAGCATAACTCAAATACATCAAGTCTTCTATGGTCTTCTTTATTCACAGTCCAACTTTCACAAGTATATGAGGTTACTGAAAATACCACAGCTTGGGTCAGGCATACCTTTGTCCTCAAACTGACATCTTTGCTCTTGAACACTTTAGAGTGGTCTTGTGCAGCAGATTTGTCTAATGAAATATGTTGTTTGATTTCTTGCCTGCTGTTCCCATGAGTGTGGATGGTTGATCTGAGCAAAATGAATTCTCTGACAACTTCAATATTTTCTCCATTTATTTTGATGTTATTAAATGGTCTAGTGGTGAGAATTTTTTTTTTCTTCTTTACATTAATCCACACCCAAGGCTATGGTCTTTGATCTTTATCACTAAGTATTTTAAGTCCTCTTCACTTTCAGCAAGCAAGGTTATATCATCTGCATATCGCAGGTTGTTAATGCATCTTCCTCTAATCCTGATGCCACATTTTTCTTCATATAGCCCAGCTTCTTGGATTATTTGCTCAGCATACAGGTTGAATAAGTATGTTGAAAGAATACAACCCCGTCACACATCTTTCTTAATTTTAAACCATTCAGTGTTCTCTTCTTCTGTTCGAACAACTGCCTCTTGTTCTATATATAGGTTCCTCATGAGCACAACGAAGTGTTGTGTACTACCTACCCATTCTCTGCAATGTTATCCATAGTTTGTCATGATTCACACAATCAAAAGTCTTTGCATTGTCAATAAAGCACAGGTAAACATCTTTCTGGTATTCTCTGCTTTCACAGCTCTGATGTCAGCAATTATATCCCTTGTTCCACGTCCTTGTTTGAATCCAGATTGAACAACTGGCAGTTTCCTTTATATGTACTGTTACAACCATTTTTGAATTAGCAAAAATTTACTTGCATGTAATCCTAATGATATAGTCTGATGATTTCCACATACCGTTGGGTCACCTCTTTTTGGAATGGGCAACAAACATGAATCTCTTCCAATCAGTTAGCGAGGTAGTTGTCTTCCAAATTTTTTTTGCATAGATGAGTGTCTCCAGTGCCACATCAGTTTGTTGAAATATTTCAATTTATATTCCATTAATTCCAAGAACCTCGTTCTTTGTCAATGTCTTCAATGCATCATGGACTTCTTCCTTCAGACATTGGTTCTTGATCATATGCTATCTTTAAAATGGTTGAACAATGACAATTTCTCTGTGTGTTCCTTCCATCTTCTTTTGATGCTTTCTGCATCATTCAATATTTTGCCCATGTTGTTAAGTGCCATCAAGTTAGTTCTGACCCATAGAGACCCTGTATAAGGTTTCTGAGGAGGAGATGGTGAGCTTGAACTATCAACCATGCAGTTCAAACCTACCCTGCAGTCCAGAGCATTAACCCACAGTGCCACACTAGGACTCCACTTTGCCCAATCCATCAATATTGCTATTCATGACTTGAATTTGTTCTTCAGTTACCTCTGCTTCAGAAATGCTGAGAGTGTTCTTCCCTTTTGGGTTTCTAACTCCAGACCTCTGCACAATTCATTATAATATTTGACTCTGGCTCCTTGAGCTGCCCTTTGAAATGTCCTATTCTGCTCTTTTATCTCCTTGTTTCTTCCATTTGCTTTAGCATCTCTACATTGGAGAGCAAGTTTCAGAGTCTCTTCTGGTATCAATTCTGGTCTTTTCCTTCTTTCCTATCTTTTTAATGACCTTTTGATTTCTTTCTATATATTCTTGATGTCATCCTACAACTCTTCAGCATTCTGGTCAGTACTGTCTAATGCACCAAGTCTGTTCTTGAGATATCTCTAAATTTAGGTGGGATATGTTCAAAGGTTATATTTTGACTCTCATAGACTTGATTTAATTTTCTTCAGCTTCAGTCTGAATTTGCATATGAGCAATTGATAAGTCTTTTGCACAGTTTGGTTCTGGCCTTGTTTAGTCTGATGATATGGAGCTTTTATGCCATCTTTTCCCACAGATGTAGTAGTCAATTTGATTTCTGTGTATTCCATCTGGTGAAGTCCATGTGCCATTCATGTTGTTTAAAAACAGGCATTTGCAATGAAGAAATCATTGGTCCTGCAAAATTCTATAATCATTTCTATTCAAGCATCATTTCTATCACCAACATCCTATTTTCTATTCAAGCATCATTTCTATCACCAACATCCTATTTTCCAACAACTGATCCTCTTCATTTGCAACCTTTGCATTCCAATCACCAGTAATTATCAATACATCTGGATTGCATGTTTGATCAATTTCAGACTGAACAAGTTAGCAGTATTCTTCACTTTCATCATCACTAAGCTTTAGTGGTTAGTGCATAAATTTGACTAATAGTTGCATTAACTGGTCTTTCCTATAGGCGTATGGATATTGTCTTATCATAGACAGCGCTGTATTTCTAGACAGATCCTGAAATGTTCTTTTTGATGATGAAATGGACACCTTTCCACTTTTTCATTCCTGGCACAGTAAACCATGTGGTTGACAGATTCAAATTGAACAATACTAGTCCATTTCTGCTCACTAATGCCTAGGATATCAGTGTTTATGTGTTGCATTTCATTTTTGACAACTTTCAATTTTCCTAGATTCATACTTTGTAGTCCACATGTTCCGATTAATAGAGGCTTACAGCTGTTTCTCATTTTGAGTTGTGCCCTATCAGCAAATGAAGGTTTGAAAAGCTTTACTCCATTCATCTCATCACGGTCAACCCTACTTTGAAAAGATAGCTCTTCCCAGTCATATTTTGAGTCCCTTCCAACCCAAGAGGTTCATTTTCTGAAACTATATGTGACAATATTCTAGTGTTCTTCACCATGTTTCAATATTCAATATTCTGGTGCTATCTGACAGTGTTCCACTGATATTTCTACGTTTTAACTGATTAAATATTCAGAAGTAGTCTGTCTCTCCTTCTTCCTTCTGGAAGTTCATCTAAAACCTGTCCACCATAGGTGACCATGCTGGTATTTAAAATACCAGTGGCATAGCTTCCAGAATCACAGGAAATCGCAAGCCACCACAGTCCAGCAAATGGACAGACAAGTGGTTCTTCTCATTTCTAGTACAGTAAAAGACTCTTTTTCTAATGTGATGAGGAGGAATAGTTGGCCAGTTAATTAAAGAACCATAAAAAAGGTATTACGTGTATTTACATTGTAAGCAATGTGTTTTCACTTAAAGTCCATAAATGTACAACTGTTTGTCAAACACTGACTGATGTAAGTCCAAGATTTCCCTTGAATATAGAGATTCACTCACTGAATTTTTTTCTCTTTCCTGTTATATGGATCTTCTTTCTATAAGGAATCAACTATGTCCTCCAATTTCAGTTTCTTAGAAATGTGAAAAAAAAAAAAAAAATCGTATACACATTTACCAAGCAATTTGAGTATTTTTTTCACCAATTTTCAAAGTTTTAAAGTCAAGTTTTTTTTTAACCCACAACTAATTAAGGCAATTTTAAAGTCATCTATCAAACAACAATAGTGAGGTTGGCCCAGGATCGGGCAGTGTTTCATTCTGTTGTGCATAGGGTCGCTATGAGTTGGTACCAACTCAATGGCACCTAATAACAACAATCTTCAAAACACATTTCCATCAAGTCTTTACAAGACACGCATCTTAGTTTTATGAAAAGAGTGTTCTTTTTATACTCGTACAATTGACATGTTTGTGTTGTTGTTAAGTGCTGTCAAGTCGGTTCTGGTTCCAACTCATAGCGACCCTGTATAGGGTTTCCAAGGAGTGGCTGGTGGGTTTGAACTGCCAACCTTGTGACTCAAACTGACCTTGAGGGCCAGCACATTATCCTGCAGCATCACACCATATATTGGAAATATATACACCTAGTAAAACAATTAACTAGCGAGATCAGAAAAGGGCACAGACATAACAAGGAAGTAACTAGCTTAAGCTGCAAGCATGTCAATAAGGCAGCCATTGTTAAGTGCCACTGAGTCAGTTGTGACTCTCAGGACCCTACTGTATAAGGTTTCTGAGGAGCAGTTAGTAGGTCTGAACCACCAATATTGTGGTTAGCAGTCTGGTGCTTACAATACAGTGCCACACCAGGACCATTAACTACTATATTTTAGAGAAAGAATGGAGTATATCAGTTAATTTAGTGTGCTGGCAAAGTGGAGATGATTTAAGAGAGTTTCTACTTTATTCTGAAAGTTTATCTTCTTCTAAAAAGAACAATGTAGTTGAACCAAAGCAGCCCACAGAGGAGAAGCTAGTGAGGGCTAAGTCTCATTCACACTGTTGCCCGAAGACAGTATATGTTTGCTTGATCTTGTGATATCTTTAGATCTAATTCAACCCTCTCAATTTTTTCTACAAGAAGCTAAATAAAAACAGAGGTCTAGTAGCAATCAAACCACAATCTAAAGAAGTTTATTAAGAGATAGGGTTTGACCCGTTACATCCAGATGAGTTCTCAAATGTTAAGAACTCTTCCTTTTAGGTCTAAAAGCAATATGGAAAAGAGTACATGATGGCATCTCTCTCATCTACTAGACTAAGGGTGGGGAACCTTTTCTGCTAAGAGTCATTTGGATATTTATAACATATTCATGGGCCACACAAAATTATCAACTTAAATTAGCTTGCTATAATGTGATGGCTGGAACTGCAATTTTCAATTCACAGGCCTCATACAGCCCACAAGCCCAATGTTCCCCATCCCTGTACTTTGGTGTTGTTTGCTAAGGGCCATCAAGTCAGTTTTGACTTACAGCGACTCTGTATAGGCTTTCCAAGGAGCGGCTGTTAAGTTTGAACTGTTAATCTTGTGGTTCAAACCATCCTTATGGTCCAGTGCTTATCTTACAACACAGCCACCCTAGGACTCCATCCTAGGCATTAATAAGCTGAAATAAGACTGATGTTGGCCATTTTGAATCTGACAATCATAGGGTTTATTATAAGTTGAAGACAAAGAGCATCGCAGAAACAGTATTTCAAGAACTATCTTGAAGTAAAATGCGGTCTGTGATTGGATAATATGCAAGCCTACAAGGAAGACTAGTTAATGTGTCTATTAAACATGACTATACACAGGGAATCTTTCAATAAAAAAAGTCGAGGCTTGAATTTTTTCTTCAGCTCCCCCAGCTTGAGAAATGTTGACCGTGTTTTTCCTTTTTGGTTTTCTCATTACAGATCTTTGCACATTCTGTTGTAATATTTGGCTTTATCTTCTCGAGCTGATCTTTGAAGTTTTCTGTTCAGCTCTTGGACCTCCTCATTTCTTCCATTTGCTTTAGCAACTCTACACTGGAGAGCAAGTTTCAGCATCTCTTCTGACATCCATTTTGACCTTTCCCTTCTTTCTTGTCTTCTTAATGACTTTTTGCTTCTCTTCATGGATGATGTTCTTGAATTCATCCCACAACTCCTCTGGTCTTCAGAGTTTAGTGTTTGATGTATTAAATCAGTTCTTTAGATGATCTCTAAATTCAGGTGGGATATATTCAAGGTCATATTTTGTCTCTTGTGGACTTGTTTTCATTTTCTTCAGCTTCAGTTTGAATTTGCATAGTCTGTCCCTGGCCTTGTTTTCACTGATGATATGGAGCTTTTCCATCGTCTTTCCACAGATGTAGTCAATTTGATTTCTATGTATTCCATCTGGTGAGGTCCATTTATATTGTTGTCTCTTATACTGTATAAGAAGGTATATGAAATGAACAAATTATTGATTACTGAAAGATGCAGAAAGCATCAAGAGAAGATGGAAGGAATATACAGAGTCACTGTACCAAAAGGATATGGTTAATGTTCAACCGTTTCAAGAGGTATCATATGATCAAGAGCCAATGATACTGAAGGAAGAAGTCCAAGGTGTGTTGAAGGAATTGGCAAAGAACAAGGCACCAGGAATTGACGGAATAAAAACTTTCTTTCAAGAAAGTGAGGCGGCACAGGAGGCACACACACACTAATCTCTGATAAGAAATTTGGAAGACAATGATCTGGCTGACTGATTGGAAGAGATCCATACTTGTGCCCATTCCAAAGAGAGGTGACCCAACGGAATGTGGAAATCATTGGACAATCTCTTTGATATCCCATG
>NW_006408535.1:18243570-18250220 GCF_000296735.1 Chrysochloris asiatica
TGCTGTGCATAGGGTCTCTATGATTCGGTACCAACTCAATGGCATCTAACAACAACAACATACACATGGACCTCACCAGATGGACTATCTAGGGATCAAATTGACTACATCTGTGGAAAGATATTGTGGAGACGCTCATTATCATCACTCAAAACAAGGCCAAGGGCAGACTGTGGACAATATGCAAATTCAGACTAAAGCTGAAGAAAATAAAACAATCCCACCAGAGACAAAATATGACTTTGAATTTATCAGTTTGTTGTACTGTGGTAGCTCTGGTATTGCTGTGATGCTGGAAGTTAGGCCACCATTGTTTTAGTATCAGCAGTGGCACCCATGGTGGGCAGGTTTCAGCTGAGTTTCCAGGCTAATACAACTAGGTAGAAGAAGAGGTGACTACTTCTGGATGTTTAGCCACTGAAAACCTTAAGAATAACAGTGGAACACTGTCAGATAGTACCAGAAAACTGTTTTTTTTCAACATTATGAATTGTGGTTAAGTGCCACTGAGTTGAATCCTACTCATAGAGACCCTGCATAGGGTTTCCGAGGAGCAGCTGGTAAGCTTGAACCACCAACTTTTGGTTCATACTGACCTTGCACATTAACCCACAGCACTACAGTAGGACTCCATGATGGACAGCACAGTAAAATTGTTAGTTATCATACTGGAAGATGAGCCCTTCAGGTTGGAAGGCATTCAAAATATGAATGGAAAAGAGCTGCCTATTCAAAGTAGAGTTGACGGTGATGACGTGAATGGAGTAAAGCTTTTGGGACCTTCATTTGCTGATGGAGCACAACTCAAAATGAGGAGAAACAGCTGTAAACATTCACTAATAATCAGGACAATGGACTGTAAGAAATATGAATCTAAAAAAACTGGAAGTTGTAAAAAATGAACTTAAAACACATAATGATCAATTTCCTAGGAATTAGGGAGCTGAAATGAACTGGTATTGGCCATGTTGATTCTCAAAATCACATGGTTTAGTATGCCAGGAATGACAATTGGAAGAGGTAGGTCATCGCATTCATCATCAAAAAGAGTGTCTCAAGATCTATCTAGTAAATATAACGCTATTGGGACAAGATAATATACATATGCCTACAAGGAAGACAGGTTAATACTATTATTCAAATTCACACACCAACCACTAAAGCCAACGACAATGAAGTTGAAGAATTTGGAGTCCTGGTGTAGTATTGCAGGACAAACATTGGAGTGTTAACCCCAAGATCGGTGGTTCTAAGCCACCAGGTGCTCCTTGGAAACCCAATAAAGAGTCACTACAAGTCAGAACAAACTTAATGGCAATTATTTCAATCATTTCATATGCATGTGAAAATTGGACAATGAATAAGGAAGACCACAGATGAATCAATGCATTTGAATTGTGGTGTTGGTGAAGAACACTGTAAGTACCATTGACTGCCAGTAAAAATTAGCAAATCTGAGTTGGAGGAAGTACAGCCAGAATGCTTTCTAGAAGTGAGACTTTGTTTCTCAGACTTTGGATATTAGGTCATTCTTTATTGATTACACCAAGGAAAGTCCCTGGAGAAGGACATCTTGCTTGATAAGGTGGAGGATCAGCAAAAAGGACGACAACCCCCTATGAGATGGAATGACATAGTAGCTGTAACAACGGGTTCAAGTACAATAGTTAGAATGGCACAGGACTAGGCAATGTTTCTGTCATACATAAGGGTTGCTATGAGTCAGAACTGACTCTATGGCACTTAAAAACAAGAGCTGCACATTGTAGTACTAGATGATATACATGGTGAATGTACTTGACTGCTAACAGAAAGTTAGAAGTTCGAGTCCACCAGAGGTATCATGGATGAAAGGTCTGGCATTCAGTCATTGAAAATCTTACGGCATACAGTTCTACTCTGATACCCATGGAGATGAATTCACTCAGTGGCATCTGTTTTTTTTTCCTATCTCTTGTACTTATGAGAGTACATACAAGGCTACTGTCAAAAACTCACTACTGTCAAGTAGATTTCAACTCACAGTAATCCTATATGACAGAGTAGAACTGCCCCACAGGTTTCTAAGGCTATAATCTCTACAAAAGCAGAAAGCCACATCTTTCTCCTACAGAATGGCTGGCAGTTTCAAACCTCCAATTATTTGGTGTGTGGCTGAGTGCTAAACTACTCTGTGCCCCAGGGCTCTCTGGTCTGCTGTTAGACTATTATGTCTAAGACAATATCGAGGCAATGAAACATAACAGAAATACCACAGATTCTGACATTTATTTACTTAACATGACAGCTTGGGAAATTGTGAATTTTCTTCTTCTGCTGTGTTCTTAAGTGTCATCATTTTCAAAAAAGTGAAGGAAATAATGCTGCTTTCCATAATTATACCTCATAAGGTTATAATGGGGGTTACATAAAATAATGTATATGAAAACACTCTGCAAAGTATAAAACTCTACACAAATACAAATTTGTATTGTGGGGAAAAAGTTAAATTTACCTTTATATGTTCTAAAACAGCAGTGGCAACGTTTGTATGGAGATCAATAAGTCTTTTTTTTTCAAGAAGTTCTGGCAAAGAACTACAAGTATCAAAAAATTGAAAGTTAACCATTACATTTTCTAACTAGGTGACATGAACATTAATAAACCTCACCATGAGCGTTTCCTCTGAGGAAACTCAGGACAGTGAAACAGTAACAAAATGATGAGTTAAACTTTCTATCGGCTGCATTTAATCTCTAGGCTTTAGCATATACAGTACTTAGTGCTTTAACACAAGTGAAATGCTTCTAAAATACTCCAAACTTCTTAATTTCCCCCATTTTATATTCCGATTCCTAAGTCTGGAGATACCAAATAAAATCAGACTAGTGAAAATATAATTTAGTATTTCTAAAACATTCTTTCCTCTCTCGTTCTTGATGGCATCCAAAGTATCCAAAAACTGTACTCTTCAGCTAGTAAAATAATAGTGGCAATGATAAAATTAATAACTTGCCTTCTTTATAACAAATATTATCTTCCTGGAAAAATGCTCCAATTATATATTTTGAACTAGTGAAAGCAGCAAATAATTTGCTACATCTAAGAGAAAAATATACCAACTTAAACGTGTTAAAGACACAGTTTAGTGCTTTAAACTCAAAAGTACATTTGCTATTACCTAGTATTTTCTATTATTAAAATATTGACCTATTTTTTAACCACAAAATAATCTGAATAGAAAGACTTCAAAGAAGATACACTGTTTACTTACCTAACAGCTGAGGTCAGCTTAGCAGTATTGTCAGAAAGCATACTTATAGCTCCTTCATCTTCCCCTTCTAGTCCCTGGGAAAGAAAAAAAGGTCACAATAATGCCTCAAAAATCCTAGGACCATGCATAAAAATAACACATTCCTAAGATTCTTAGAAATAGTAATATTCAGGTGACTTATAATAGAAATACTTATCTTGTAAGGACCATGTGTATACATTACTGACAGTTAATGATAACTTCTTGTTATCATTAGTCTAAATGATTGGATGACCTAAGAAAGGATTAGCTAACATTTTCAGATGAAGAAATAGGCCTATAGACTTGCCACGGGTCACAAGGTTATAAAGAGCTGAAATCTGAAATTAAAGTAAAGTAGAATAGCATTGTTATTCTATTAATCTATTTCTAAAACTAAGTAACACTAAATACTATAGTACTTATAGTAAGCAGCTCTGGTATAGTAGGTTGGTAGTTCAAATGTTATCAGTTGCTCTGCTGCAGGAAAAAGGAGGCTTTCTGTTTCCGTAAATATTTATAGCCTTGGAAACACTATACAGGGTCATTATGAGTCATAACTGACTCGGTGGCACACAACTAACTACTACTATTACTACATACTATATGGAGTCATGGTGTGGCATGTGGGTTAATGCGCTGGATGGCAAAGTCGATTTGAACTACAAGGTTGTGGGTTCAAATTCACCAGTCTCTCCTTGGAAACCCTATATAGGGTTGCTATGAGTTGGAACTGACTCAATAGCACTTAACAACAATATACTATATGGGGGGCATGATAGCTATGTACAATAAGCACTGAGCTGTAAACTATAAGGTTGGCAGTTTGAGCCCACCAGCCACTCCTGTGTGAGAGACAAGGCCTTCTGTTCCCACAAAGATTTATATAGCCTTGGAAACTCTATACAGGATCACTAAGAATCGGAACCAGCTTATCGGGGCTTAGCAACAACTTATACTATATTGAGTCCTAGTGTGGCACTGTAGGATAAGCAAGGACTAGTAACCTCAAGGACTGAGGTTCAAACCCACAAGTCAATCCTTGGAAACCCTATACAGGGTCACTATGAGTTGGACTATGAATTTGAGGACTAAAGTGTGCCTAACCCAAGCCACAGTATTTTAAATTGCCTCATATGTATATGAAAGTTGGACAATGAATAAGGAAGACAGAAGAATTGATTCATTTGAGTTACAGTGCTGGATAAGAATACTCAAAGAGTGTGGCAAGACCTGGGGACTCTTGGGCCTAGAGTCAGTGACACAGCCACAGAGGTCTAGAGTGGAGAGTGAAGCATCTAGTTGATAAGATTAGACGACATATGCACAAGAACACCCACACTTGCAGATAATACCCACTTGACCTGGCTTTAATGACTGGATGATCAGAGCTCAACCAGAAGAAGAAAGAAGAGGGAAAAAAAGAGTAATCTGATACAATTTGATTAACTTGACCTACACCTATGGAGGCAGTAGCTCAAAAGAGGGAACAAATCCTTACAGCAAGAATTATTCCCACCCCCTCCACACACAGAGTAGACAGGGATAGGCAACTTGGACATTGGTTACCCAAAATGGGTGGGGGGGCTACAAAGGCAAGAAGTTACTGGCTTACAAGCTTTCAAGAGGGAACCTAGATCCAGAGGGCCTGGAGGAAGGTAGAATCTCCAGTGAGTAGTATCCAATCTGTCTAGGCAGGGCTGATGAAATAAAATGCAAATAGGTCTCTTATGATACAATAGTGAATAATTGTTATCAGGACTGATTGTGAAGGTTGGAAATGTAAAGGTAGACGTTTTACAGCAAGGAGGGGAGTGATTAACTTTTCAATCTAGGAGCGGAGGTCCCTGGGACCATCAAGGGAGAAGAGTGGAGAGCAGGACCCTACCCAGAGAAGCAGTGATGCCTGAGATGGAAACAGAGATGATGACGTGGAGAGATGGAGCAGCTGGGGACTTGAGATCCAGAGAGGGAGAGGAACTGTGTGCTGAAGACTGGGGGAAGGGGAGTAGTATAGGGGGCAGGCTTGCAGGGTATACCCTTTGGTTGGCTGATGATGCATGGAGGGGAGTGTAACCATGGCAATGAAACAATATACGACAGAATGAATGTAAAACTAATGTTCTTCCATGTAAACTATCACATAATTCACAATAAAACATTTACTTAAAAAAGAATACTAAAAGTATTGTGGACTTGCTAGAAGAGCAAATAAATCTGTGTTGGAAGAAGTACCACCAGAATGCTTCTTAGAAGCAAAGGTGGCCAGGCCAGCCTTCATCTCTCATACTTCAGACATATTATCAGGAGGGACCAGTCCCTACAAAAGGATATTATGCTTGGTAAAGTGGAGGGCCAGAGAATCAGAGGAAGACCCCTAACAAGATGGATTGGCATGGTGGCAAGCAGCAATGGACTCAACAATTGTGAGGAAGGGCATAGATCAGGCAGTATTTCATTCTGTTGTATATAGGGCTGCTATGAGTCAGAATTGACCCGATGGCACCTAACAACAACAATAACAACATGAGTCAGAGCCAACTTGATAACACTTTTAATAACCTAGTGTGGCGCTGTAGGATCAGCACTGGAATGCAAACCACAAGGTCGGTAGTTCAAACCTACCAGCTACTCCTTAGAAACCTTATGCAGGGTCACTATGAGTCAGAAGCAACTTGACGGCATTTAACAACAACAATATACTATGTATTTTTTCAAATCATAAATTCATATTATTCTTTTATAAATTTGTGCTCTTCTCATTATTACGATTTAAAAAATTTTTTGGACACTTGATGCTTATTTTTCATTAAACTTAAGAGATGGTGGAGGACCACCTTAAGATCACTCAGTGGTTGCTACTACCCACTCAGTAGTGGGTACTGCTTATATTTTTAAAAGCTTTTTTTTAAATGTAATTTGAGAATACTTTTGTTGTTATGAGGAAAAAAGTTTCTCTCCAGCTGTGATTCGCTTCCCTATAATTCTTAGAAAGCAAACAATCTTACCATAATGCTTTTAAGTCGTTTGACCTCATCTTCTTGCGCTCTGTAAGATTCTAGTTCTTGCTGAACTGATTCTGCAACTTCTGGGAATGGACTAAAACAATATTGCACAAGAAAAATGATTAAAAAACTGATTTCTTTGAGAAATGTGACATATATAAGTATATAATGAGGACTGGTATTGTTTTTTGAACTCCTGATTTGGCACTATAAGACAAGCACTGGACACTTAACCACAGGGTTGTTGGTTCAAATCCATCAGCTGTTTCTCAGAAACACTGTACACCGTCACTATGAATCAGAAGTGCTCGACAGCACTTAGCAACAGTATTATTTTTAATGCACTTATTTAGATGTAAATATAGCTGATATCT
>NW_006408535.1:18250641-18254726 GCF_000296735.1 Chrysochloris asiatica
TTCTACTCCCGTAAGGATTTACACCCTCGGAAACCCTGTACAGGGTCGCTATGGGTCGGAACCGACTCGACGGCACTTAACAACAACAACAACAATGTCTGCTGTGGTGCTGTGGGTTACTGCACTGGACTGCAAAGCCATTTGAACTGCAAGGTTGGTGGTTCAAGCTCACCAGCTGCTCCTCGGAAACCTTATACAGGGTTGCAACTGACTCAACGGGCACTTAACAACAAGAACTGTCTGTTAACTTCTTCCAGATAAATGCAGTTCACGAGTGATTTGCATAGACTTCAGCCTTAACTGACCTACAGTCACTGAACAGCTATAGTAAGAAAAATGTCACCCAACAGCATTAATCTTGAATAATTCAAAATAAAATGGTGATCTCTCATCTGCCATTCTGTTGCATGGTGGTGGCTTGTATGTTGCTGTGATGCTGGAAGCAGGCTCATGTTTGGTGGGCTGATGTCAGCACAGCTTCTATACCAAGATAGACTATGAAGAAGGACCATGCAATCTACTTCCAAAATGCTGACCAAAGAACACCTTACTCATAGCACAGGAACTCTATGATATAGTGCTGAAAGATGAAATCCTCAGGTTGGAAGGCACCTAAAATACAACCAGGAGTTGCTGCATCCTCAAAATAGAGTTAATCTTAGTGATATAGCTGGAGAAAGCTTTCAGGATATTCATTTGCTGATGTGACATGATTCAAAATGAGAAGAAAATGCTGCAAATATCCAATAATTATCAGCATATAGAAAGTACAAGTATAAATCCAGGAAAATTTGAAGGTATAAAATATCAAATGTCATACAGAAAATCAATATACCAGGCATCAGTGAGTTGAAACGGACTGGTATTAGAACATCATATGCTCTACTATGTTGGAAATGACAAAGTGAAGAGGATTAGCATCACATTCATCCTAAAAAAGAACATCTCAAATCTATCCTTAAAAGGAACACCCGTTAATAAGACTATTATTCAAATTCACACACCAACTACTAATGCCAAAGATGAAGAAATTGATTAATTTTTTATCAATTTCTGCAGTCTGAAATTGATTAAATATGTAATTAAGATGCATTGATAATTATTGGTGATTGGAAACTTATTCATTGCAAATGCCATAAAAGATGACTGTTATACACGTGGTTCTTACTGGAAGGAAGATACAGGAATCAAACGGACTACATCAATTTGTTGTGGTAAGAGATGATGGAGAAGCTCAATATCATCAGCCAAAACAAGAAACAGGATCAACTGTGGGACAGAACATCAAATGTTCATGTGTTGTTGTTGTCAAGTGCTGCTGAGTCAGTTTTGACACATAGAGACCCTGTATAAGGTTCCCAAGGAGAGGCTGGTGGACTTGAACCATTGACCTTCCGGTTCAAACTGACCTTGTGGTCCAGTGTTTATCCACACACACCAGGGCTCCCAAATGCTCACATGCAAGTTAAAATTGAAGCTGAACAAATTTAAATTAAGTTGAAGAGAGTCAAAGTACAGTCGAGTATATAACACCAGAATTTAGAAACCATCTCATAAACAGAATTGACACTAATGACTGAGGCCAGACAAGTTGTGGGATGACATTAAGGACATCATACATGAGGAAAGCAAAAGGTCATTAAAAAGACAAGGAAAAGAAAAAGACCAAAATGGATGTCAGCAGAGACTCTGAAACTTGCTTTTGAACATAGAGAAGCTAAATACCTAGAAGAAATGATAAAGTAAAAGAGCTGAAAAGAAAATTTCAAAGGGTTGCTTGAGAAGACAAAATAAAGTATTATAATGAAATGTGCAAAGACCAGGTTTTAGAAAACCAAAAGGAAATTACATGCTTGTAACTTCTCAAGCTAACAGAATGAAGAAAAAACTCAAGCCTCAGGTTGCAATACTGAAAGATCTAAGGGTTAAAATGGAGTGCTGGTATGGTGCTGCAGGATCAGCACTGGACTGCTAACCGCCAAGGTTGGTGTTACAAACCCACCAGCCACTCCTTGGAAAGCTATACTGGGTCACTATGAGTCACAACTGACTCAATGGCACTTAACAACACTGAAACCAACAAGGGCAAAATGTGAATGAAGAAGGAAGGAAGGAATACAAACAGTCCCACTACAAAAAGAACTGATCCATGTTCATTCATTTCAGGAGGTAGTATGTGATCAAGAGTCAATCCAACAAAGCTAAGAGAAGGGATAAGAATGTAGGTGGATGGAAATAGGAACCACAGTGAGAATCAGGATAACTGTTATTTTATGGAGGGTATTGTAATCATTGAGATGAAACAAACTGCATGATTTGTCGAATGTAAAGCTCATGATACTGTTTGTACACCTTCACTCAGTTCACAATACTAACTTGAAAAAAAAAAGAGGATATCCAAACTACACTGAATGCGTAAAACAAGGCTCCAAGAATTGACTGATACTAATAACAATTGAGAACTCCTCTATGCAAAGGAACTTGAAAGGAAGGTAGCTACCCGGCCAAACAACAGGAGGAGATCCATATTTGTGCCCATTCCAAAGAAAGGTGATCCAAAAGAATGCAGAAATGACTGAAGAAATTATTGAATAATGTAATTAATATCATGCATACGTAAAATTTTGCTGAAGATAATTTAAAAAATGGTTGCAACAATACATTAAACAGATTATCATGACAGGTTCTGGAGAGGATGAGGAATGAGGGCTGATGCCAGATGATCTTAGCTGAAAGCAGCGATCACCAGAAAGATGTTTACTTGTACATTATTGACTATGCAATGCATGAATCATAACAAATTATGGTTATCCTGCAAATAGTGGAAATTCCAAAACACTTAATTGTGTTCACTGTGGAACCTGTACATACACCAACAGGCAGCTGTTTCAAACAATACAAGGAGATTCTGTGTGGACACAGGAAAAGTGTGTCTCAGGGTTGCATCCTGTCATCATTCTTGTGCAAACTGTATGTTGAGCAAATAACTCAAGAAGTTGGTCTACATGCATAAGAACACAGCATCAGGACTGGAAGATGACTCATCAAAGAGCTGCGATATGCAGATGTCACAACCTTGCTTGTTGCAAGTAAAAAGGACTTGGAGCACAAATGATGGTCAATGGCTATAAGCTTCAGTATGAATTACACCTCAACATAAAAAAAACAACAAACAAATATTCTCACAACTGGATCAATAAACAACATTAGGCTAAACACTGAAAATATTGAAGTTGTCAAGGATTTCATTTTACTTGCATCCACAATCAATGTCCATGAAGCAATAGTCAAGAAGTCAAACTATGGAAGATTTCAGACTATGCAGACGCACTAACTACATGGGCCCTCTACAACAACGAACCAGAGACCCTAACTGAAACAGACACAAGATGAAGCCTGAACTTCAAAGGAAAAGTTAGTGAAGTGGATTGAGTACTTGGGAGAAGCTGAACAGGGACAACAAAAGAGAGAGACTGAATGGTGAACAGCTGGCCAAATGCAGTCCAACATCTTGAACTTTTGAGCAGTTTTGGTGATAGAAGAGAAGGCCTAACAGAGCAGATTAACATAAGCGACAGGAAAAGTGAGATTCCTTCTTTTTTTCCACGCTCCCCTAGTGATGAGGTACGGCTAGCTACCACTTTTATCCACACCCAGTGCAGGCCCTGCTCGCCTGGAGTTTGGAGCTGTGTGGTTGTGAGCCACACCAGTGTGAGGCAGGGGCCAGCTGAGCTTCTTTGGTGCCTGGATTCAGACAGGTTCAGCTCCAGATCTACAGAACCTGCAGAGCCACCAGAACCAGACCAGCATTAGTCATAACCCATCACTCTTCCCACAGCTGCCCTGTGGTCCCAATACACAATGAAACCAGCTCCAACAAAAACCTCTACAAACTACTTCCCGACTGAGTGCCCTGAACACAGGTAACACTGAGACCTATAGGAACTCAGTTAAGGACAGGAACTCTGCTGTCATTTACCTCCCATACCTACCTCCTGAGCTGGCAAAAGCCCTCCAACCCTCCCCCCACTCCCCCAACCCCAGAGTTTTCTCCTCTCCAGGGTCCAACAGTTGCACTGATTTTT
>NW_006408535.1:18255721-18267370 GCF_000296735.1 Chrysochloris asiatica
AACCTTAGCTGGGAGTGTAGTCTGGATATATTGGGTCTTATTTCCCTTAAGCGGTCTTCCTTTCTCTAAAGCATTTAGCCTGTTTTGTGAGCCTTTGTCTATTTACTCTCAGATCATATGAGCGAGACTAATGTCCCTAGACATTTGATTTACATGATGGGCAGGGTCACTTTAATATTTTTAACCTTTGATCTTTCTTTCATCTTTCCTCTCCCTAGTTTTTCTAAGTTTTTTTTTTTTTTCTTTCTTTCTTATTTCTGGTCCCTCTTTTCTCTTTTTAGTTCTTTTGTTCTTTTTTTTCTGTTTGCTGCCTGTGTTTATTTCATTTTTCTCCTCTGCTATGTTCATTTTTTGTTAATTTATTGTTTTGTTTTCTTGTGTGTATATGTGTGTCCACGGGATTGTCCTCTTTCCCACCTGACATGAGACACCAACCGTGCCCATACGGTTCAATCACGATTGTACTTATTGCAGTTCCACCCACTGGGCAGGAGCCAATGCCAGCTCCTATATCACTGAATCAATGACAGACAGCAGCCAACACCTGCCAAACTGAGGTGGACGAATGGTGAACAGACATGGTACACACGCTTCTACTCTCTTAATTACATCCATAGGAGACAGTTGGTGAGAGCCTAAGAACATATCAACATACAATCATCAATTAAATACAAATACCATAATACCATAATGCCCTGAGACAACAGACAATTTTAGCTCACCCCAAGAAACAAGAGAGAATGGCTCAAACAGATGACCAAGATGCAGACACAAAAAATGTTTCCCAAGAAGAAAAGGTAATGAACTAACTAAAAAAGAATTCAAACCAATGAATTTGGTACCTTCAAGGACTGACGAAAGATCCAGGAAAGCAAGGAGAATACAGAACAAACCCTAGAACTCAGGAGCATGCTACAAGAACCAACATACAAAATAAATGCAAATTAGAAACAATACAAAACCTGCAGTTAGAAACCCAAAAGATGAATATTAATTTTTCAGAAATGAATACTACATTGAAAGGGCAAAGGAGTAATTTGAAGCAATGGAATCCCAAATGCGTGAGCTTGAATATAAATCTCTCAATACTAATATGCTAGAAGAACAATCAGAAAAAAGAATGAGAAAATCCAAAGAAACTTTAAGAGTTATGTGGGACACCATGAAGAGGAATAACTTATGGATGATCGGAATTCCAGAATATGAAGAGACAATAAAAAGCAGAGAAAATTGTCAGAGTTGTAGGAAAAAAAACTTCCCTAACATCATGAAAGGTGAGAACAAAGACAAAAAAAGATGACTGAACCCCAAACAGGACAGATCCCAAAAGAAAATCAACAAGATGTATAATAATGAAACTTTCTAAAACCAAAGACAAGGAAAGAATCCTGGGAGCAGCTTGGAAAAATTGAAAAATTACTTACAAAAGAGAATCAATAAGATTCAGCTCTGATTTCTCAGTAGAAATCAGGCAAGCAAGAAGGTAATGAGGATGCACACTCTGAAAAAAAACACAAAAACTGAAAACCAAAAATCAAATACTCAGCAAATCTGTCACTCAAATAGGACATTTCCAGTTTAAGAAGAAATTAAAGGAATTTGTAATAGCCAGACCAACTTTTCAAAAAATTAGAATCTAAAGGGTGTTCCTTGACTGAGAACCAACAACTCAATCCAAATATACTATATGTTTCTAAAGTACACCAAACCTACAAGAAAATAATCAAGTAAAGATATCAACTTATAATCAAATCAACTACAAAGCAAAAAGAGGAAATAGTATACATACAGATTTCCAAATGGCAAGGAAGTCAAGCAGATTTCAAGATACAGTAGACAGATTTAAATGGGAAAAAAATTAAATTATACGGTAATCACAAAAATTAATATACCTTCACATTGAAATAAAAAAATATAGTAAACATTAACAGAAATGAAGAAAATGTAAAGAAAACCCACAAACAAAATGAACTAAGCTCAGAAACTTATGTAGAACAAAGAAACCAGCAGCACCACAAAAAAAGCACACAGCAAAATGACTGTAATCAATTTATACCTTTCAGTGTTTATACTGATTACAACAGAATAGCAGAATGGGTAAAAAAAAATAGGATTCTTCAACAGAAAAATGGTTAAACAAACTTTGGTACACACATAAAATGGAATACTACACGACACTGAAGAATAATGATGAATCTGCAAAACATCTCACAACATGGATGAACCTGAAGGACATTACGTGGGAGTGAAATTAGTCACAAAAGGACAAATATATTATGTCAGACAACCGTAAAAAGTTAAGAAGAAAAGGTTTTCTTGATAAACGAAATATTCTATGCTGGTTATGGGGACAAAGGGAAAATTATTCAGAGGCTAGAGGATAGACACATGTTAACATGGGTGATTGGACAGGCAATATACAACAAGAGGGGAGGTTGGCAGAGGAAAGATGAAGGAAGCACACAGAGATGAATGCAAGAGTTAAAGTGAATATTGTTAACGGATGGTACATGGAGTGGATTGCAACCATTGTAATGAAGCAAAGTATATGATCTGTTGAATGTAAAACTGATGATCTACTCTGTAAACCTTCACCCAACTTATAATAACAAGTCTAAAAAAATTCAATATGGGGTGGGGGGTGGGGGAGTGGAATCAAATTATGTATTGCATTAGGCAAATCTTAAAAAACCTCTTTCAGGTGTTAGAGAGCAAATATGTCACTTTGAGGACAAAGGTGCTCCTGACTCAAGCCATGGTATTTTCAATTGTTTCATAAGCATGAGAAAGCTGGACAATGAATAAGAAGACCAAAGAAAAATAGATGCATTTGAATTATGGTGTTGGCAAAGAATAGTGACTATACCAAGGGCTGATAGTAAATGAATGAATCTATGTTTAAAGAAGCACACCCAGAATGCTCTTAGAAGTGAGGACAGCATACCAGTCCCTGGAGTAGGACATTACACTTAGTCTTGTTAAAAACAGAAAGACACTCAATAAGATCAGTTCAAACAATGGCTGCAACAAGAGGCTTAAACATAGCACCTACTGAGAGAATGGTGGCGGATAGGATGCCTATGAGTAGGAATTGACTTGACAGCATGTAACAACAACGTATGTCGACCATGAAACGGTTTGTAACTTTAAGCGTATTTCATCTAATAACTTTAGGAGCAGCCAAAAGCTTTTCCTTCTTTTAAAATAGAAAAGATCATGTCCCATCAAAAATGAAAGAAACCCACACTACCACCCCAGACCTAACCCTACCACAAGCACTGACACCTGAAAACACATCACTAATGATTAGCACAGGTCAACCAATGGTATCTGACAGCAATGACAGGAAATGCTGTTGATGAATTTGAGGTATTTATTTCATTTTACATAATCATCCTAGACATTTATCCCTTGTTCCAGAAAGGTCTTGGTTGTCAAAAAATAGCATTAGGGCCTCAGCACTGCTTTGGGGAGTCAAATATCCTTGATCCATCTAATCACAATGGAAACTTCCTACGCAGGCTAACTCTTACCCTCTTGGGCCTCTAGCTTCAATTATAAAAACGAATGGTTGAACCTGACTATCTTTAAATTCTTTAATACATTATGTCTCAGAAATAACAGTGAATAAATGCTTACATTTACTGAGTACTTACTGTATGCCAAACTTTATTTTTATTAGCTAATACAGTGCTGCAAGACAGGTACTGAGCTGGTAAAAACAAACTAGCCAGTTCAAATGCACCAGTCACTCTCTGAAACGCTATACAGGGCTGCTATGAGTTGGAAATGATCCGCAGGCACCCAATAACAAAATATAATCCCTACCACAGTCCTGATCAAGTTGTTGTTAAGTGTGCTTGAATCCGTTCTGATTCATACCACGCTATACAATGAAATATTACCCAGTCCTACATCATCCTCAAAACTTAGTCCTCAAACTGATGGTTGTTCTTGAACATTTTAAAGAGGACTTGTGCAGCAGATTTGCCTAATGCAGTATGACATTTGATTTGACTGCTGCTTCAATAAGGATTAGCTGCAAATTCCAGAAAAATGAAGTCTTTGACAATTTCAATCTTTTCTCCATTTATCATGATGTTAAGAGGATGAGTCAAACATTATCTGCACTTTGGCTGTAGGATTTATTTTAATCAACTCTTAGAAAACACAAACACATTTTTCAACATAACATCCTTGCTTTTCAAAATACTTTGTCCATCTGTTAATAAGCTTTTATGTTTCCAATTTAAAAATGTTTTAAGCTGAGCTGTGAGCCAAGAAGGTATGAATGTTTTCACTTCTTCATCAGAGGTGAAACTTGATCCTCAAAATGCTTTCAGAGACCAAACAAGTAAAAGTCCAATGGAGCAAGATTAGGACTAGAGGGAAGATGCTTTAACATCTCAAAATGAAGTTTCTGAAGAGTATCAACAGTATGAGCAGAGGTATGTGAACGTGCATTGTCATGCAAGATCACAAAACCTTTAGATAGCAGTCCTCTGCATTTAATATGAAGTTTTGGCTTCAGTTCTTCAGTGAGTATCTTACACTGTTATGAGCACTGTTAACTGCTGAGCCTTTCTCCTGATAGTGTTCCAATACTGGCCCTTGAGAATCCCAGAAAACTGTTTAAGCATCAATTTCCCAGCTGATGGTTGACTTTTGAACTTTTTCTTCGTCGGCGATTGAGGATGTTTCTATTCCATGATCTGCTGTATACTCTCAGGCTTGTCGTGATGAATCCATGTCTTATCACAGTAATGATTTTTTAAAAGAAACTTTTACCTTTCTTTGAGTATCAGTCGAAATTTTGTTTGCAGATGTCCAAATGCTTCTGTTTATGCTCTTCCGTGAATTGTTTTGGTACTTATTTTGCACAAACTTTTCAAAACTCAAGTCTGTTATAGATTATTTCATAGGAAGAGCGATGGCGTATTTGCAAATGATTTGCCACATAATCCACTGTCACTTGTTAATTTGACAGAATCATTTCACGTGCACATCAATATTGTCATCAGCCATGGATATGGATAGGAATTTTAATATAACCGGACTATGGATAATTTTTTAACTCATCCTTATATTTATTGGTGTAGATATGAGGAATTTTGTTTTCTTTACATTGAGGTGCAATCCATACTAGAGGCTGTGGTCTTTGATCTTCATCAGTGAGTATTTTAAATCCTCTTAGCTTCCAGAAAGCAGAGTTGTATCATATGCATATCGTAAGTTGTTAATGATTCTTCCTCCAATCTTGATGCCATGCTTCTGATTATATGCATACATGGTGAATTAGTATGGTAAAAGGATACATCCCTGGTACACACCCTTCATGATTTTAAACCTTTCAGTATCCCCTTTTTCTGTCTGAATGCTCATCAGGTTCCCTATGAGCAGAATTAAGTGTTCTGGAATACTCATTTTTCACAATGTTATCCACAGCTTGTCAGAATCTACAATGAAAAGTCTTTGCATGGTCAATAAAGCACAAGTAAAAAATCTTTCTGGTATTCTCTGCTTTAAGCCAAACTCTATCTAATGTTAACAATGATATCCCAAGTTCTACATCCTTTTTTAAAATCTGGTCTGAATTTCTGGCAGTTCTCTGTCAATATACTACTATTGCAGTCATTTAAAATTTATCTTCAGCAAAATTTTACTTGCATGATGTTAATGATATCCTTTGATGATAATAGTACCTGCTGAGGTTTGTTGTTGTTGTTAGGTGCCATCGAGTTGGTACTGAATCATAGCGACCCTATGCACAGCAGAACGAAACACTGCCCGATCCTGGGCCAACCTCACTATTGTTGCCACTTGAGTCCAGCGATGCTGCTACTTGGCCAATTCATCTCATTGAGGGTCTTCCTCTTTTTCTTTGACCCTCCACCTTACCAAACATGATATCCTTCTCCAGTAACTGGTCCTTCCTGACAATATGTCTGAAGAATGAGAGATGAAGTTTGGCCATAATGGACTTCAAGGAGCACTCTGGCTGAACTTCTTCCAACACAGATCTGTCGGTTCTTTTGGCAGCCCATGGCACTTTCAATATTCTCCTCCAACACCATACCTCAAATGCATCAATTCTTCTAGGGTCTTCATTATTTACTGTCCAGCTTTCACATGCATATGAGTTTATTGAAAATACCACGGCTTGGGTCAGATGCACCTTAGTCCTCAAGCTGACATCTTTGCTCTTCAACACTTTAAAAAAGTCTTGTGCAGATTTGCCTAATACAATACATCGTTTGATTTCTTGACTGCTTCTCCCATGAGTGTTGACAGTTGATCCAAGATGAATGAAATCCTTGACAACAACATTGCTGTTTATTGGTCCAGTGGTGAGGATTTTTGTTTTGTTTACATTGAGATGCAATCCATACCAAAGGCTGTGTGCTCTTTGATCTTCATCAGTAAATGTTTTAAGTCCTCTTCACTTTCAGCAAGCAAGGTTGTATCAAGAGTCATTGTACCAAAAGGAAATGGTTAATGTTCAACTATGATCAAGAGCCAATGATACTGAAGGAGGAAGTCCAAGGTGCACTGAAGGAATTGGCAAAGAACAAGGCACCAGGAATTGATGGAATAAAAATTGAAATCTTTCAAGAAAGTGAGGCGGCACAGGAGGCACTCACTCATCTCTGACAAGAAATCTGGAAGACAACTATCTGGCTGACTGATTGGACGAGATTTGTATTTGTGTCCATTCTAAAGAGAGGTGACCCAATGGAAATAATCGGACAATCTCTTTGATATCCCATGCAAGTCAAATTTTACTAAAGGTAATATAGAAACGGCTGCAAGCATACATTGACAGAGAACTTCCCAGAGGTTCAAGCCAGATTCAGAAGAGACCATGGAACAAGGGATATCATTGCTGATGTCCGATGGATCTTGGCTGAAAGCAGAGAATATCAAAAAGATGTTTACCTGTGCTTTATTGGCTATGCAAAGGCTTTTGATAGTACGGATCATTACAAGCTATGGACAACATTGCGAAGTATAAGTATTCCAGAATACTTAACTGTGCTCATGAGGAATCTGTACATGGATCAAGATGCAGTTGTTCAAACAGAACATGGGTACACTGACTGGTTTAAACTTAAGAAAGGTGTGTCAAAGGGTAGTATTCTTTCACCATACTTATTCAACCTGTATGCTGAGCAAATAATCTGAGAAGCTGGGTTCTATGAAGAATAACATAGCAACAGAATTGGAGGAAGACTCATTAACAACCTGTGATTATGCAGATAATACAACCTGCTACGGTAGGTACTATTATACTTTAGACAAGAAAGGGACTTTGGAGTTTTTTAGAAGTGGGTTCTATTCCTGGCTTTGCTAATCAAAGCTAGGTGACTTTGGTTAAGTTATTTCTTTATATTCAAGAACTTATTTAAATCTATAACAACTGTCTGAAATAGGACAATTATTAAAATGAGCATCCTCAAATTTTAATGTTGAGAAAACCAAAGCTTGTTGTCGTTGTTGTTATGTGCCGTGGAGTTGGTTCCGACTCAGCGACCCTGTATAGGGTTTCCAAGGCTGTAAATCTTTATGGGAGCAGAAAACCTCATCTTTCTCCTGTGGAACGGCTGGTAGTTTCGAACCTCCGACCTTGAGGTTCGCAGCCCGATTCGTAACCACTACGCTACCAGAGCTCCTTAAGTCACATAATTCTAAACTATCTTTGTATCTTTTATGATCACATTACTACTTCTGGGGCAAAGAATTCGTTTTGGCTTTTTATATCTGGTTTCTAAAAACAGTCTAAGCAATTAAGGTGCTTTATGTGTTTATAAAAACATCATACAAGTAGGAGTAACATAAGTACCACTCCTTGGAGACCTAATTTCAAGAAGGGAGGGAGGCACGATGCGCTCATGCACATTCATTGACTGGATCAAGGGTAACTATGCATTAAAGCACCAGACTTGCATATTTTTTGAGGCTCCAATGATTAAATTAAAGGACTCTGGACCTTGGAACTCCCTTTTGGGATTTCCTGGAGGAGTGAGATCATCCATACATGGCATATCCCTGGGGACAATGCAAGTATCATCTAGGCCCTTTGCTTGTATCCTTTTTAGTTTTAAGTACACATATCCTTTCACCATAGTTACTCAACCTGTACATTGAGCAAATCATCCAAGAAGCTGCATTATATGAAGATGAACATGGCATCAGGATATGCAGATGACACAACCTTGCTTAGTGGAAGCAAGGAAGACTCGAAATACTTAGTCATAAAGATCAAATACTACAGTCTTCGTATGAATTGCACCGTAATATAGAGAAAATAAAAATCCTCACAACTGGACCAATATATGATAAACAGATAAAAGACTGAACTCATCCAAGACTTTATTTTGTTTGGATCCACAATCAATGTTCATGAAAGCAGCAGTCAAGAAATCAGATGACCTATTGCATGCATTAGGTAAATCTGTTGCAAAAGACCTCTTTAAACTACTACAGTTACAACAACAACAACAAAACTCCACAAAGCACAAAGAGGGAATAATAAACTTACAGAATTTCCAAATGAAGTGGAAAGCAACTAAATTTCAAGACAAAAATAAAATAGCAACAAACCTAACTGCAAGCCTAAAGCTAGGTCAAGTCTTATTCCTAGCCCTAGTCCAACTCTTACCCTCAAGATTAACCGCAGTCCTAACCATACGTCTAACAATAAACAAAGTTAAACAAAGTTCTAGATCTAGCCATAGTCCCAATCCTAACCTTTACTCCTATACACCACCAACAAAAAAAAAAAAGTGTGGAAGAGCAAAGAGGTGCACACCATGACCCAATCCATGGTACCGGTAGATTGACTCATACGCATGTGAAAGCTGAATAATGAATAAGAAAGACCAGAGAAGAATAGATGCATTTGGATTATGGTGTTGCCAGAGCATACTGAAAGTACCATGGACTACCAAAAAAACACAAACAAATCTATCTTGTAGGTACAGCAAGACTGTTCCTTAGAAGTGAGGATGGCGAGACTTCATCTTTCATATTTTGGACATATTACCAGGAGGGACCAGTCCACGGAGAAGGACATCATGCTTGGAGAAGTGGAGAATTGGCAAAAATGAGGAATACCATCAACAAGATGAATTAACACAATGGCAACTACAATGGGCTCAAACAATGAATTGTGAGGATGGCACAGGACTAGGCAGTGTTTCATTCTATGCTGTGTATAGGGTCACTATGAGTAGGAACCCACCTGACAGCACCTAATGACAAGAAAAAGCATTAGTAGTTGCTGAAAGTTTTGTGCATCATTCTAGTGATTTACTGAGTCCACCACAGTTAGAAAAAGCCAATAGGACCTGGCATCTGTCTATTAGGCAGTTGATTAGAAGGAATAGAATCTTCAACTTGAGGTGGGAGGTCAATTATCTTCAGTCTGGGGATCTACCTTGTGTAAAATTTTATTTACTACTATTGTAGTTAATGACACTTAACAACAACACTGCAGTACGATATTCAGAATAAGAGGTGTATTCCTATCTACAAACAAAAGATTAAAGTTCTTATTATTCCTAAATTATAAGGTCTAAACAAAATGTTCAAAATTTCCATAGCTGAATACTGACTTAGTTTCTTAACTTTCACTCTATTAAGGAATATCAACTTAAATTTGAACTGTAATTTACCCTCCATCTCTATAAATAATGTATTCCTAGTAAAATGTAATTCCTTGTACTTCACCATTCTGGAAGAAAATGTAGACTATGGGACTGGACTAGAAAGGGAAGAAACTTATTTAAAGTAAATTATGTTGTACTAAAAATTGCCCATCATAAAGTGACATTTCTCTCCAGACTCAAACTCTTTGTTACATTAATACAATTTTCAAATGATTAAAAAAAAAAAAGACATACAAAAGGCAACATGTTTTACAGAAGTAGAATAAATTCTACTTCTCTTTAAACATGAACTGAGACCAAAACAACATACAAGCATCTCGGATATCAAAAACCCAACCAATTGCTGTCTAGTGGATTGTGACTCCTAGCGACCCCATGGATTTCAGAATAGCAATGTGCTCCACGGGGTTTCAATGGCGGTGACTTTTCAGAAAGAAGCACAGTACCAGGCCTTTCTTTTAAGACGCTTCTGGGTGGATTCAAACTGCCTTTTCAATTAGTAGCCAGGTGCTGAATTGTTTGTTCCATCCAGGAGCTGATTCTGTAATTGACTCTCTGGTTGTCTCTCTTTCTCTAATTATTACTGAGTCAATGACGTGCCCTAAATATTCAGGGGACATAGCAACATGTGGAATATGTATATCTACCTACAATAAAAAACACATTAAATTACTAGTTTTTTTACCCATTAATTCTAATGTACTTTGAATAAATTTCTGGGCATCAAGGTTAGGGGCTGTCTCCATAGATACCTAAAATTGGGTTTATATGATGGCAAAGATAGAATAAGAAAGAAAAACGCCAAACCTAATGTTTCCCCATCACAAAAAAACAGTAATTCATTTAAAAACAGAGACGGTGATGTTGTTGTAGTTATGTGCTATGGAGTCGGTTCTGACTCATAGCGACCCTGTGCAGGGTTTCCAAGGCTGTAAATCTTTACGGGAGCAGAAAGCCTCATCTTTCTCCCACGGAACAGCTGGTAGTTTCGACCTGCTGACCTTAAGGTTCACAGCCTGATTCGTAACCACTACGCTCCTTGAGATGGTTGTAGAGGGCAGACTCATAGCAACCCTGTATAGCATTTCCGAGGAACAGCTGGTGAGCTTGAACCGCTGACCTTGCAGTTCAAACTGACCTTGCAGTCCAGCGCATTAACCCACACCACTACACCAGGACTCCAATTCATTGTTAGATGACATATTCATTTCTCTTTAAGTGATTAACCTTTTACTCCCTTACTTCCTAATGTTTTTCTTACTTACCTCCCTTTATGTTTCTGCCAAAATTTATCAACTGGCGTTAAATCGTAAGACTTCTTATTTTTTCTCTTTGGTCTGGCACCAGCTGGAGAATTTTCTACTCCTGAAGATTCTTCCAAATTAACTCTGTTTAAGTGGAAATCCTAGGGAAAAAAAATCTTATTTTAAATAACTTTTCTGAGTCTAAGAACCATTAAACATTTTCAGCAAGGAAAATAATCAAGACAAATTCTCGCTGTCATCTCTAATATTTCTCAGTATAAAATACAGATTTTAAATTTAAAAGACCTCTTACC
Source organism: Chrysochloris asiatica (assembly GCF_000296735.1). Classification (NCBI taxonomy): domain Eukaryota; kingdom Metazoa; phylum Chordata; class Mammalia; order Afrosoricida; family Chrysochloridae; genus Chrysochloris; species Chrysochloris asiatica. The sequence continues at coordinate 18,266,948 of NW_006408535.1, forward strand.
TATATTGTTACATGCAAATTTATTTTCAATTGTTTATGTACTTTCATTAAAGTAACATGATTAAAACTTCACACACCATATAAAAGAAAATCAAAGTTAAACTTCCTGTGAATCATTATTAGAAAAACATTTATGCAATTAAGCATAAATATAGTAGGGGGAGGCACAAAATGAAATCTTTAAAAATCTATTAGATACAAGGAGATTACATTATACATATTCTACATATTACTTCTTTTTCAGTTCAGTGGTATCAATTGATTTGTCCTGTACACTTGATGCTTGGTTGTTTACAGTAACAAACATAATCTTAAATATATGTATATGTATATATATATGTATGTATATATATATGCATACACATATATGTATGTGTATATATACATACACATATATGTATGTATATGCATGTATATACATATA
>NW_006408535.1:18267891-18269595 GCF_000296735.1 Chrysochloris asiatica
CCTTGATGGTCCCAGGGACCTCCGCTCCTAGACTACAAAATCAACCACTCCCGTCCTTCTGTTACTTAAATATAATTTTTTGACTTGTGGAGTGTCTTACACTGTAATAATACTAGCATTCCATTTCACATAAATTCCAGAAACCATTCAGGTCAGTAGTTGCTACAGTTCTCTTGCTTAGGATGAATTTAACTCATGTGAGGGTTGGCTTTCTTGCCTTTTCACACACACACACACACACACACACACACACACACACACACAAAATTAGTAAAAAACAAAAATTAAACCATTTGTTCCTGACATTTTTTCCCTCTTTCTTGAATTAGACCTATGGGTTCCTTCACTTAACAGTAGTATTTTATGGTTCAATTCTACTCTGAAGAATAGTGAGCTAAAGATAAACATGGCTTTCAACTGTATTAGAGTCCCTATGTATATTAGTATTAATTCTGATTTAACGTTTCAAATAATAAGGATCAGTTAACAGGGGCCAAAAGTACTAATAAAGGAATCTAAGTTTTGAAAAAAATAAAGGTTGGGAAAAGGACAAAATATTGAGATGAAATAATGTCCAGGCCTTAACTAAGAAACACTCTCTGAAATTGATCCTTTAAAGAAGATGTAACAAAATGGAATCACAGTTTTCTAATTACTGATTTTGTTTGTTATATCTTGACAAAAGGGAAAGGACACTGCAGTTCACCACAAGAAGAACCTATTTCCCATTTTAAATGACAACAAATTGCTGCCACACACTGAAGTTAAATGAATTTTCATAGTTGTTTTCAAAGTCTGATATCTAGATGATTATAAATGTTGTCAATTTTCAGGACAAAGACATGCAATATAAAAAGCAAACTGCAATTCCAAGTTAACATTTACTATCTAGAACATTTCTAGAACATTTGCTCCATCTTGTGGAGGTAAAGAGTATAATTATTAAGAATTTTTAAACCTGTAAAAAGAAAACAGCCAAAGCAACAGTTTTAATAACAAAATGTGGCCTAAAATGTATGATATCTTGGTTATAGTTTGTTCACATCTAGAAATGGCAATATAACTAATGAACAGGATTATGCCAATGTAAGTTGTATAATTTATAACAAGCAGTCCCTTACTAATGACTAATTTTGTAAGAACTACTACTTACACAATGCTTCTGAGAAAAGATTGCATAGAGAATCACAAGGAATCTGAGAGCCTAGCCTAAGAAAAGAACTAGAGATATGTATTACTCTAACTTTTAACAGCAAATAACAAACACAACATAAATAATAACCCAACTGTCCAGCAGGATACCTACTACTACGAGCTCCATGAAAGCAAGGCCATGTCTGCTTTGTTTACTTTGCATGTTCGATGACTAGCACACAGCCAGGTACATAGTGGTGGTGGTGGTGGTTATGTGCCGTGGAGTCGGAGCCGACTCATAGCAACCCTGTACAGGGTTTTCGAGGCTGAAAATCTTTACGGGAGCAGAAAGCCTCATCTTTCTTCCATGGAACAGCTGGTAGTTTGGAAGTGCTGACCTTAAGGTTCGCAGCCCGATTCGTAACCCCTAGGACATAGTAGGCACTTAATACATATTTGTTTACTTGAATTTTTGGGAGACACAGGTTGCCGACTTTTCATTTTGTGAAATGAAGATCAAACAAAAACAAAACAAAAAATCTCCTATCTACTTTCATCACTTTTTTTTTT
>NW_006408535.1:18271975-18279209 GCF_000296735.1 Chrysochloris asiatica
AGGAATCCAACTGATTTTTGTATATTAATCTCATACCCTGCCACTTTGCTGAATCTTCCAATGAGGTCTAGTAGCTTTTTTACCGAGTCTTTGGGGTTTTCTACATATAGGATCATATCGTCTGCAAATAGGGGGAGTTTTACTTACTCTTTGCCAATTTGGATGCCTTTAATTTCCCTGTTTTGCCATATAGCTCTTACTAAGGCTTCCAGCACAATATTGAATAGGAGTGGTGACAGAGGGCATCCTTGTCTGGTTCCTGTTTGCAGAGGGAAGGCTTTCAATTTCTCTCCATTGAGAGTAATGTAGGCTGTTGGTTTTGTATATATGCTCTTTATTATGTTGAGGAATCACTTTTTTTTTTTTTAAAGGATGTTTCAGCATCAAAGATTGGAAAGAAAAATTAATGTAAAAGTTTGTCATAAGAATTTATTTCATGGTCCTCTACTATTCACTCTGGACTAGTAAAAACTTCATTAAGGACCAGTTTTAGACTTGTCTGGTTTTATTCTTGCTGCTGCCCCAAATTATGTTTCTCAATTTTCTCTTCTGACAATAGGGACTCAGAGCATATTACTTTATACTGATTACTTACGTATGTTTCTTAAGTCCCTCATTAAAAGAATCACATTTAGAGGGAGCCAGGAACTCTTCAAGAATTAGAAAGGATCCCCAGATATTTCAGTGTTTAGTCGCCAATGGATTCTACAATATTGGTAGAGTGATGAGGGAGTAATCCTTTACCTTTAAATTCTTACTAAAACCCTCACCCTTTGCTCCCATCCAGGTATAAAGGCCTTACCAATCCAATCTGACCTGAGACCACCAACCCTATCTCATTGTACCTGTTAATCCGTTTTAGATGCCATATTTTAATCTTACCCAACTTCCAAAACCCTTCTGTCATAACCTCTGGATATCATTCTCAGTCATCAGCAAATTCTTCTGTTCTAAACATCTTTGAACTTCTTGTACTTGCACCTTCCAACTCAACTCCAATTGGTTGGCTACCTCTTGGACTTCTCAATGGTAGCTATTTTTCCCCTAACAAGCATCTTAAGGAGCTCTGGTAGCATAGTGGATACGAATCGGGCTGCAAACCACAAGGTCAGCAGTTTGAAACTACCAGCTGCTCCACGGGAGAAAGATGAGGCTTTCTGCTCCCGTAAAGGTTTATAGCCTCAGAAACTCTGTTCAGGGTCTCTATGGATTGGAACTGACTCGATGGCACTTAACAACAACAAGCATCTTATGCTCTTGGACTTAGGGTCTGCCTTGTGACCTCACATCATTTACTTGCCTTCTCTAAAACAATTCACACTTTGACTCTTGTATCATCAGCCTAAACCACTCACTGGTTCTCAATCTCATTTTGGCCTCTGTCTTTATTCTAGAGTGTATCTGTCAATTTTTGAAGTCATTTTAAGATGTCACCATTGAAAAAGCACAATAATGGAAACTACAAGGCAAAGATGCTACTAAATTAGGCCAGCCCTTTGAAGAAATTCTGTTGTTGTTCAGTGCTATCGAGTTGCTTCTGACTCCTAGAAGGAAATCCTGAATAGGGTTTCAGAGACTGAAAATCTTTACATAAGCATAAAGACTCATCTTTCTCTTGCAGACTGGTGAGTTAGAACCTCAGACCTTGTGGTTAGCAGTCCTACAGAGCCACTGTTCTCCTCAAACAAAAAATGATCAGGTCCAAGATGTTAACACCGTCAAGTTGATAAATCCAGTCTGTGTTGCTCACTTACACTCACAGGGAAGTCTTACAGCCTGCATCATTAACTTTTCTCTTGATCATTCCCTTGGTCATTGGTCACAGACAGGCTGTAATTTCTCCCATTTAAAACTCTTTTCTGACTTCACATCCTCTTCCAGCAATCACCCCTATAAAGCAAAACTTCTCTACAGTGGTCTATACTACCCTCCTTCACATCTCTTTTGAGTCCACTTCAGTTAGTATTTTGTCCCTAGACTATGGAAACTGTTCTTACAAAGATACTAATGACCTTTATATTGTCATATACAATTGTGACTTCTAAGTCCTCAGTAACTGCCCAAGTTGATTCCTCCTTCCTGTTTAACAGTTAGACCCCTGGCTTATAAAAATAACATAAATCTAGTTCTCATCCTTTATTGGCTGCTCCATACTACACTGCAATGCTGGTCCCTATTCATCTCCCTGTCCTCTAAATGTTAACATGGCTAAGAGTTCAGTTCTTAGAATACTTCTCTTTTCTATCATACTCAAGCTTAGTGATCTCATCTTGTGTCTTGGTCTTAACGCCACAAGACTGAGCAGTGCTTTGTTGTTGTGCAGAAGGTCGTTATGAATTGGTGCCAGCTTGATGGCACCTAACAACAACATACACGGACAATCTGGAATTTCTTTATCTAGGCCCAACCTTTCTTCTCAACTCCAGACTCCTGTATCTAACAATCTACTCAGTTTATCCAATTGGATATCTTAACAAGTGTCTCACCCTTACCATGTCCAAAACTAAACATCTGATCTTTCCCTCAAGCACATTCTTTCTTTGTCTTCCCAATCACAATAAAAACAGTTATATCTTTCCATTTACAAAAGCAAAATCCTGGAGTCATCTTTCACTCCTCTTTTTCTTAGATCCTATGTCTAATATATCAGTAAATCCCAAACTCTACATTCAAAAGATCATCACAACTTTCACCAGCTCCATCCTGGTGTCAGTCATCATCTGTTGCTAAGATAATTCCTTGTTTCTTCTCTTGCCTCCAAAATCTCTTTTCAACACAGTAATTAGACGGGTGTTCTTAAAGTGTACATTAGATTTCACTTCTTTGCTCAAAACTGCATGAGGCTCTCCATTTCCCTGGAATTAAAAGCCAGCATTGTTACAATGGTTTGTAATTTCCTATACTATCCATGCCTCATCTCTAGTTACTATGCCCTGCTTACTTCGATCTAGACACAATGGCTGCCTCGCCATCTTTAAAATCTACAAGGCATTCTTTCACCTTGTATTTCTGCCCTGATCACTACTGTTTTATGCCACAGAGTTGATTAGGACTCATGAGGACTCAGAGTCAGAAAACAATTGTGTTGCACAGGATTTTTAGTGGCTGATATTTTAGAAATAGATCACCAGGGCTTTTCTTCAGAAGCACCCGAGTGGATCTGAGTCTCTAATCTTTCAGTTAGGAGGCAAATACGTTAACCATTTGCATCACCCATGGATTCCATTTCTCCTATATAACTACATAATCACTCCCTTACCTCCTTTAGACCTTTGCTCAAAAGTCACCTTATCAATGAGGTCTTCCCTATGCAAAATACAATCCTGTTAGCCATTTTCTATATTATTCTCCTTCAGAGTATTTTCTACCTTCTGACAAGTTATATTTTATTTACTGTCTATCTTTTCTACTAGAAATATAAGCCCCAGAATCACAGGATATTTTTGTCTGCTTTGTACATTGCTGACACAAATGTCCAGTACAGTGCTCGTCAAAGAACTCAATACTGTTAAGAACGTCACAAAGCTTTTCCATTAACTTCCTAAAATCAGCTTCTATATTCAGTGATCTCTTGATACTTCATGCTTTCATTACGATTTTCTTGACTTTCATACTAGATTCACAACATAGGACTCTAGGATAAAGATGTATGTTATAACAGATCTACCAATATCGATCAATTCCAAAATCAAATTTACTAAGTACTTTAGAGCTAATACAAGAGTTTTAAAGAAATAAATTGTCACACCTAAACCATCTACCATATATCTACTATATATACCTTTCAGTTCTTTTCTAAATGATATTTCAGACAGTCTTTGCAATGATAATGCATAATCCCTAGAGGCCAGTGCTAAAAATTAATAAACTATAGTACTAGTCTTGGCAGGGCCAGTTATTTGGATTAAAATCTTTTAACTTCTGTCTTAAGCTTTTCTATCATCAAATGGGGCCTATTCTGATCCTGTTAAACAGTGCCTTACAGAGAAGTTATTTGTATAGAGATTTTCTTCTCATTGCCTTTGAAGCCAGAGGCTGGGTTATTTATCTGTGTACATTACACTCTCTACTTAATCAATATTGAGTAGATGAATAGATACATGGATAAATATAAATTTTGTTGTAAGGATAAAATTGAATCACTGAAATACTTCAAAAACATATGACATAACATACAACAAAACTATACAGTGGGGTCGGAGGTAACATTCGGCTGGCCATTATGGGAAACGGGCTTTCCATCATAGAACCATGGCCCAGTTTAAATGTAATCTGGTGGAGAAGGCTCCCACAATGGTAAACACTGTTGTGACTTACTCAAAGCCTTGAGTGGCCACATTTTGGCATTATGCCAAGGTGGAGCTGGTTCCTCCAACCTCTGCTGATATCCCTACAGCTATTCAGAGCCTAAAAAAAATAGTCAATAGTGCTAGAACTGGTCACTTCAAACAGCTCACAGTTAAGGATGTTCTGCTGAATGGTTTGGTGGCCACAGAGGTGTGGATGTAGTTTATATCGGTGAGATCATAGGCAAGTGTGGCATCATTGGCTATGATATTTGAAGACCAATTATTTACTCTCTGATTATATTTGGTTTACTATTTGTTCTTGGACCATATGTGACCACACTGCTATCTGAATAAAATAATTATGAAAAAACAAAACAAAACTATACAGGGGTTCCAAAAAGTTTGTGGACAAATTTCACTAATTTTTAATTGCATTGTTCCATGAACATTTAAAGTCACCTTACATTCAGCTTTACTATAAAATAAGATTTAATTGACTCCCAAAGAAAAGGTAGAAGCTATAGCTTCTTTCCCTAGGAATAAACATTTATTTACTAATTCAGTAATGAAAAAAATTTAAAAAGACAAAACAACAACAAAAAACCCAGGCATCTGCTACTCACCATTCCTTTTTTTTTTTTAACCCCACCACTGCCAACAATACCACTGAATATTACTTAAAGATCAGAAAATCATAACCTTAATAAGGCACCTTTCAGTGCCTTACGATTCCTTAACATCTACATTTGGTGACAACACATTAGATCACTTGTTTGTTCAAATTTTTTTTTTTCTATAGCCATATTAATTCTAAATGTAATGTTACAACATTTCGGTAAATAAATGCTATATTTAGCTTCTTACCAGTACATCGTGCACCAAAGCTTGATATGTCCAAGTATGGTGTAAAGGAGTTGCCAAATCTATGTTTCTGTCAACAAGGACTAATAAAGGCCTTTGGAAGCTGTAAACATAATGTTAGACTATTTTAAGTTTTACATTGAGAATTTTCATAGAAGAAGCATGTACAAATACGTCTACAAAATTTTGTAGCTATAAAAATAAGTTGTGTGCAATTAGAGATACAGTATATTTTATGAAAAAAGATAAAATGAATAATCATTGTCAATTTAAAGGAAAGCATAATTAAAGAGATAACATTCTATACATATACATGTTTGGTAGTTTTTAAAATTACAGACAAATTACAATTTTGGGCTGTAAACACAAATTGAAAAAATCAGAGTCTAGGAAAATATTTCAAAACCCTTATTTCATAAAATACAAAACCAGAGCATCATGGCACAACAGTATCTATTACATAAATAATTATATTCACTTAATAAACAATCGATACACTTAATGCATTGTTTGGTTCATTACAAGATTGATAGGAAATGGACTATACTTACACCAAATGGAGGCACAAAGTCATTTAGTTGCCATGTGTCTACAGAAGTTTTAGAGATTTGCTTTAGAGACACTACTGGAGTCTGTAAGACTTTTTAAAAGTGGTTGCTCTCTGACAATATTAACTATGAATAGTTTCTCCTGCTACAGGCCTTTAACCATTTTAGTGACTTGTTATACTCTACTGGGGACAGGGGAGTGGCCCTCCCAGAGCCTTACTTGTAAGCCTCTTGGGTAACAGTGGTGATGTACCCTCAGCACAATCATTTATTATCTCAGAAGGATGAACTATGGTAAGATTTCTCAACCTTAGCACTATTTGGATAACCAAAATTGCCTTCAAACATTGCCAAATGTCCCCTGGGAGCAATATCACCCTTGTTGAGAATCACTGCAGCTGTTAGTTGCCTTTTACAGTTATAGTCATATATATTTAACGTTAAGTCTTAGATAAAGTTGCTTAACCCTAGTTATAATAATTTCAAAATGCATTAAATAAATTAAGAAAGACAACTTTTACTATGATGATAATTTTAAAAAATGATCCAAATAAATATTGTCTTCATGAAAGTTTCAAAGCCTGTACCACAGCATTATTAAATACAAACAAAAAACTCCAAAACTATCAAGTATGGTATTAAATAATTGGTCCTTTCTGTAAATATAAATAATGAGCTGAGAATTGTTAATCTTTTGAGATACATTTTGAAGAACATTTAAGACCAGTAATGAAAATGCTTTAGAAAAACATGAAAGCTGACATAGTTAGCCAAACAACTGAAACACAATGTTAGTGATAACTCCAAATCACAGGAGTAGTGCATAAACCTTAGGAGCCACCACAATTGACTTGAAATGAAAACATCTATAAAAGGTTATCAAGAAATTATTATTCCGGAAAAGCACCTAATTTTCTGGACATCAGTTTATTTTCATAGGGTTTATTTGTTAATTCCTCTAAAACTAAATATAAAAATCAGTTTTCCAAAACACTATCTTTTCCCTTTTAAATAATTCTCAGCCATTCAAATGGTTCCTTTACTTCTTCATCTTAATAATCTGACCATTATTAATAATCAAAATACAAAGTATAACGTAAAGGATTTTTGTTTGCTTTTTAGGATTTCTATTCAGAGAACAGAAATCTCTATTCAGAGAATCGTCTGTCAGTCTGTTACACTGTGGTGGCTTGTGTGTTGCTGTGATTCTGGAAGCTATTCCATGGGTATTTTAAATATCAGCAGGGTCATCAAAGTGGACAGGTTTCAGATGAGCTTACATATGAAGACAACTAGGAAGAAGGAGAGACGGACTACTTCCTAATAGTTAGGAACTGAAAACCTTATGAATAGCAGTGGAACATAGCCAGATAAAGTGATGAGCCCCTCAGGTTGGAAAGCACTCAAAATGAGACTCGGGAAGAGCTGCCTCCTCAAAGAGGAGCTGATTATGATAAAGAGAATGGAATAAAGCACTTGGGACCTTCATATGATGATGGGGCACAACCTAAAATGAAGAAAAATAGCTGTAAACAT
>NW_006408535.1:18279664-18285841 GCF_000296735.1 Chrysochloris asiatica
GTAATTAGAAAATATGGCCTTCGTTATAGAAATGAAGCTAGACATTGCATGATAGAATTTTGCAAGACCAATGATTTGTTCATTGCAAATACCTTTTCTAAACTACATAAAACATGACTATACACATGGAATATACAGATATCAAACTGACTATATCTGTGGAAAGAGATGGTGAAAAGCTCCAAATCATCAGCCAAAATAAGGCCAAGGACAGACTGTGGAATGGACCATCAATTGCTCATATGCTGAAGAAAATTAAAACACGCCCACAACAAGTCCACGAGAGTCAAAAGATGACCCTGAATATATCCCACCTGAATTTAGAAATCATCTGAGGAACAGATTTGATACATTAGACACTAAAGACTGAAGACCAGAACAGTTGTAGGATGATATCAAGTACATATACAGGAAGAAAGCAAAAGGCCATTAAGAAGACAAGAAAGACATTAAAGACCAAAATGGATGTCAGAAGAGACTCTGAAACTTGCTCTCTATTGCAGCAATGCTAAAGCAAATGGAAACAGTGAGGAGGTACAAGGGCTGAACAGAAAATTTCAAAGGACAGCTTGAGACTACAAAGAGAAACATTCTAACGAAATGTGCAAAGACCTGGAGATAGAAAACCAAAATAGAAGAACACGCTCAGCATTTCTCAAATTGAGGGAATGGAAGAAAAAAAATTCAAGCTTGACTTTTGTTATTGAAGGATTCTTTTGGCAAATTATTGAATGATACAGAAAACATCAAAAGATGATGGAAAAAATAGAGTCACTGTACCAAAAAGAAATGGTTGAGGGCTGAGGGCCAGAGACCCGGGGATGAGCGGTTGAGGGCCAGAGACCCCAGTGGCTTGTGAGGCCGCCCTGGGTGGCAGCGTCAAGAAGAGACCCAGGCAGCGTCAAGAAGAGGGATTCCTTGGGGGCCGCAGGCTCGCCAGCACACCTCATTATTAAGGATCTTGGAAAAATTCATTCAAGGCTTTTAGATCACAGACCAGTTATTCAAGGTGAAACCCGTTATTCTGTCAAAGAATTTGAAGAAAAAGGTAGCCTTTGGGAAATGTGAGTTCTTGAAAATTTGAAGAAAATGATCCACGAGACAGATGAACATTATTCTTCCCAAATGTAGAGCGGCAGTGCATAGCAACTTAGACCCGGTTCTCCAGAGATTGCAAGCAACTAATCACTCAGTGTGTAGACTTCAACAGAGGGAACAAGAACAAAAAAAGATTCACACTGAGCGCTTATTGGCTAGTGAAGGCCAGCATGTGACCCAGTGGGAGGAGTCCATGAGAGACCAGCATGACATGCGGGCCAAAGTGGATGAGGAGGAGCACAGAAGAGCCATGGAGCGACTGAAAGGACAATATGCTGAGATGGAGAAGAACCTAGTGAGATTTTCTACCTGTTAACCTCAACAATGATAAACTAATGGGAAAACACTGACTACCCTAACCCCCAAATATTCCCACCAAACCATTTAGTTTCTGTGCATGCATCGCAATATATTTAATGACTCTTACGTCAGAAGAAAGAAACAGCTGCAGGAATCCCATTTAATGTTTAATAAAAGAAGAGTGCTGTATCTTTTCAGTTTCAAGTACCTACATGTGATTAGTTGAACAGGAGTAAGTGTAGGAAAGAATAAATTTATTCTTTGAAAGTCAGAACTGTTCTTCTCTTCCATTGATTAGATTAAAGAATTAGAAGTAAAGACTTCTTAGATAGAAAAATAGTTTAACTGGTTCGTACACAGGATTAATATTAGTTTATTATTGTGGCTTACAAGGTAGGTATAAATAACAGATGTCAGACATTGCTTCACTCACAGGTTATAGAAAAAAATGTATAAAGTGTTATTCCATGAATATGTAGACAAAAGCAGCTGACGCTGAAATAGAGAGCATATTTACAGGCAAAACTTTGACTCAACTATGACAAAATGGCCATGTTGATCTTTGAAGTGCAATGTTCGAAAATGTTGCAAATTGTGCATAAAAGTATAATGCCACTGGTCTCATTGAATGACAAGAAAACACATTTGCTTAATTTCCAGCACCTCACATATCCACCTTTCAAATATGCTTAGAAGGAAAAGGCTACCAGAAACATATTTTGACTTTTAGCCTTACCAAGCACCATAACATTGCCCAGAATATTTACCTCATTTTTGTGTCTGTTTGTGGGTAAACATTATAAATTAAATGTCTATGTTTCAGCTGTTTAATGAGTAATCAACACAATCTGCCCAGGGTCCCTCTGGAACCATATAAAGATTTTGTCTCTGAATGAATCAGAAGTATTTGCTCACATGGCAAATGATCCATGTTAAATGTAAATCCTTTTTAGTGTTAATGTCTGGTCTCATAAGCAGGTGTATTATGGTGAAATGTGCTAGTTCCATCATCAACGGAATTTTAAAAAAAATCTACATTTAGCAATCTAATTGAAGAACTAAGTTAAGTTTAAACATTTTTTTTTGCCAAATATTTAATTTGTAAAATTAAATGTAGTAACTTCAAGAGATTTATGGCAGATGAATTTGAGGTATGAATACATCTTTCAAATACGTTTTATTGTTCTGCAGTTAGAGGCAAGAAAGAATGCACCCAACTTTCTTGTGTTACAATGCTTGCTTGTGTGAATGTATGGCTGACTGTCAAAGCTTCATTCCTGGTTGCATGTTGAAAATGTGATTAAAGTTAGTTAATAGAGAAGATAAAAAAAAAAAAGAAAGAAAGAAAGAAATGGTCAATGTTTAACCATTTCAAGAGGTAGCATATGAGCAAGAGCCAACGATACTGAAGAAAAAAGTCCAGGGTGCACTGAAGGCATTGGCAAAGAACAAGGGGCCAGGAACTGAATAAAATTGAAATTTTCAACAAACTGATGCTGCACAGGAGGTACTCACTCATCTATGTCAAGGAATTTGGAAGACAGCTATCTGGTCAACTGACTAGAAGAGATCCATATTTGTGCCCATTCCAAAGAGAGATGACCCAACGGAATGAAGAAATCATCGGACGATATCATTGATATCCCATGCAAGTAAAGTTTTCCTCAAGGTAATACAAAAACGGTTGCAAGCATACATTGACAGAGAACGTCCAGAGATTCAAACCAGTTTCAGAAGACGGTGTGGAACGAGGGTTATCATTGCTTATGTCAGATTGAACTTGGCTGAAAGTAGAGAATCCCAGAAAGATGTTTACCTGTGCCTTATTGACTACACAAAGGTTTTCAACTGTGTGGATCATGACAACTTACAGACAATATTGTGAAGTACGAGTATTCAGGAACACTTAATTGTGCTCATGAGGCACCGGTATATAGACCAAGAAGCAGTTGTTTGAACAAAACAAAAGAATACTGAATGATTTAAAATTAGGAAAGGTGTGCACCAGGGTTGCATTCTTTAACCATACTTATTCAATCTGCATGCTGAGCAAATAATTTGAGAAACTGAATAATATGAAGAAAAATGTGGCATTAGGATTGGAGGAAGACTCATTAACAACCTACAATATGCAGTAATACCACCTTGCTTGTTGAAAGAGAAGAGGACTTAAAATACTTACTGATGAAGATCAGAGACTATATAGCCTTTGGTATGGGTTGCATCGCAATGTAAAGAAAACAAAAATTCTCACCACTGAATAACATCAATAAAAATGCAAAAAGATAGACTTTTCAAAGACTTCATTTTGCTTAGATCAACCATCAACACTCATGGAAGCAGCAGTCAGGAAATCAAACGACATATTGCATCAGGCAAATCTGCTGCACGGCACCTTTTTAAAGTGCTACAGAGCAACAATGTCAGTTTGAGGACTGAGGTGCTCCTGACCCAAGTCATAGTATTTTTCAATAACCTCATATGCATGTTAAAGTTGGAGAAGACGGTATTTGAGTTATGGTGTTGTAGGAGAATACTGAAAGTGCCACGGACTGTCAAAAGAACAAAGAGATCTGTGCTGGAAGATGTACAGCAAAAGTGCTCCTTGGAAACCAGATGGTCAAACTTCGTCTCTTACACTTTGGACATGTTATCAGGAGGGACCAGTCACTGGAGAAGGACAACATGTTTGGTAAAGTGGAGAGTCAGAGAAAAAGAGGAAGACCCCAACAAGATGGATTGGCACAGTGGCGCCAGCAATGGGCTCAGGCGTAGCAGCGATTGTGAGGACTGGGCAGTGTTTCATTCGGTTGTGCACAGGGTTAATATAAGTAGGTTCCAAGTCGATGGCAGCCAACAACAACAACAATTCAGAGAATGGAGTCCTGGTGCAGTGCTGTGGCTTAATGTGCTGGACTGCAAGGTCAGCAGTTCAAGCTCACCAGTGTCTTCTCAGATAGTATTTTAATTGAAAAATGTAAATTAGTAAAGTAGAAAGAGATATTAGGTATCTTAGGTTTTTCATTTATCTCTTTTACATTACCAAGGGTTAGATAATAATTCAAAAGAATCCCTACTGACTTCAAAAGTCATATACACATAAGTATTATTCAATGGTCTTAAATATATTTCAAAAGGTAAAACTGACATATTGAACGCTGAGCTTATTTAACAAAAGCACCAGTAAGCCATATTCTCCTTCGACTGATAAAACACAACAAAAATTTCTACAAAAGACGGAAAATTGAATAAATTGCTCCATCTGTACTTCAAGAACAATTTGAGTTAAAGTCTTGATCTGAATTACCTTATTAAAAAGAAACAAGTTTCAATTACAAGGATAATAGCATTATATTCCTATCAGACAAGAAAACCAAAAAAAAAAAAAAAAAAAACTACAAGTGTTTCATTTTCAAGTCCCAGCAAGTGTATTAGCTATCATAATACCTGAACTGCCCAACTCCAAGTGTGTCACCTGTAAAGAGACTGTTTCTTGCATCTCTTAGATTTTCCCGAAGTTTCTTGTCTAGTTTCTGAAAAAACAAATTCAAGATTAACTCTTTCAAGAGTAGTCTCAAATAAGTTCATATAGAGTAGTATGTAATATATTTCAAGTTTCAGAAACAAAATTGTAATTTCATTACAAAATAGCAACTCTTAACATCTAAATATTTTAACTTCTTTCCTATTTCAATACTATTACAACTTGGACTTGAAAAGACCAATGCCTTTTCTGCTGTGACTCAAGTCCAATCTTACTAATAAGAAGGGTTCATTGACTAATTTTACTTTGTGGTGGTGGTGGTGATGTGCCGTGGAGATGGAACCAACTCAAAGCGATCCTGTACAGGGTTTCTGAGGCTGTAAATCTTTACAGGAGCAGACAGCTTCATCCTTTTATTTAAGGTCCAGGAAATGCTTTGCAGTACAAACCACTCTCTCTCCAAGCATGACTGTTGTACCATGGAAGATGCAGAAATGGGGAAAATGTCCTCTTCGATGGGTGATGAGACGTGACAAATGGTAGTCGCAAGACTATGATGGCATCTAAGATCAATCCTATCCCCTGTGTATACAGGGGTGAGAGGGATGGGCAACTTAGATACTGGCTACCTGAAATGGGAGTGGCTATAGAGGCACGAAAGGAGCTCTGGTAGCATAGTGGTTATGAATTGGGCTGCGAGCTGCAAGGTCAGCAGTTCGAAACTACCAGCTATTCCGCGGGAGAAAGATTAACCTTTCTGCTCCCGTAAAGATTTATAGTCTCAGAAACCCTATGCAGGGTCGCTATGAGTTGGAACTGACTCCACAGCACATAACAACAACAAATAAAAGCACAAAGTGACTGCTTACAAGTTTTCAAGAGGGAGTTTAGCTTCAAGAGTGTGTGGGACAAAGTAGAGTCTCCACTGAATAGTTTTCATCTTGTCTAGATGGGTCTGGTGAAAGGAGATGGGGATACAATTCTTATGATTCAATAATGAGTAACTGTTATCATGACTAATTGTGACTGTCACAACTGTAAAGGTGTAAGTTTTGTAACAAAAAGAGGGGAGCAGTTAATCTTACAGTCCAGGATCAGAAAATCCTAGGACCATCAAGGGAGAAGAGCATGAGTGGAATGTGGGACCCTAACCAGAGAAGCAGCGACACCAGAGATGAAGGCAGAGATGAGGGCATGAAGAGAGAGAGCAGGTGAGGATTCTAGACTCACGGAAAGAGAAAGGCTGTGTGCTGGCAGTCAGGTCCTGGTGGCCAGGAGGCAGGCTTGCAGAATGT
>NW_006408535.1:18286866-18290297 GCF_000296735.1 Chrysochloris asiatica
TGTGAAGGGAGCAGCTTTTCACAAGTCAGTCACTCATTTGGGCTAATAAAATTCCAAAACACTTAACTTCTCTGACTTTCCCTGCCTTCTATTTTCTCTTTCAGCAATCCTCTAATTTCCCTAGTCTCCCTCTCTTGAATAATAATAATAAAAAAATCCTTAATAGCAAATTGTTGAATGATCAGTTTATAAGACATATTTTACTCCAGTATAGTGGAATAGCAAAATACATATTACTGTTAAAAAATAGTTATGATAATTAATGAGTATTTATTAGATGAAATTAAACACTAAATGATCTGGGGGACCAAATAAGTATAAAATACTACTAGACAGGCAAAGTTGTATAAGGTATATATGTTTGAGTAGGAAAGTGTTAGAATAGCACAATGGAATAAAAAATTTTACTCCATCACACATAAATATATAATGATTACTTTTTATATCTTTGGTGGAATTCTAATGTAATGAAACAAAAATATTTTTCATTAGTACTTTAATTATTCCTCCCCACAGTCATCACACACTTTATATTCATGAAAACCCTAAGTATAGTCGCCCATCAGTACCCGTAGGGGATTGGCTCCAGGACACGCCACGCAGATACCCAAATATGCAGAGGCTTAAGTACCTTATGAAAAAAAAAGATGTAGTATTTGCATACAGCCTACACACAGCCTCTAGTATATTTTAAATCATCTGTGGTGCTGTAGGATAAGCACTCAACCCTCAAGGTTGGTTTGAACCACAAGGTCGGTGGTTGAAACTGACCAGCCGCTCCTCGGAAACACTATACAGGATTGCTATGAGTAGAAACAGACTCAACAACATTTAACAATACAAAACATATATTATTTATAATTTATAATTTAATACAATGCACAAGGAGTCCTGGTGGTATAGTGGGTTCCACACTGGGCTGCTAACCGTAGATTATCAGTCAGAACCCATGAGTAGCTATGTGGGCAAACCAACTCGACGACATACAACCACCACCACTACCCAATACAATGTATGGAAGAAACATGATGATTTCTGCTCCTGCAAAGATTTACAGACTTAGAAATCCTACGCAGGGTCCCTATGAATTGGAACTCAATGTCATCTAACAACAATATAATGCAAATGCTATCAAATAAATGGAGCCTTGGTATAGTCCTATATGATAAGCACTGGACTGCTAAATGCTAGGTCAGCGGTTCAAACCCACAAGCTGCATTGTGGAATCACTTTAGGGCCCCCATGAATAGGGACAAATTCCACAGCACTTAACAACAACATTACGTAAACAGTACTTTCTGCTCCCTCTTAGCCTTTGAGGGATTACTTTGACTACTAAATTGCACCCTGCACCTCAATCCACCCCACCCCTCTCTCTTTGTTGAATTTGTGGATATGGAGGGTCACTTGCAGTTACAGAAAACAACTCACACAATATTATCTATGTCCAAATCATATTATTTACACAAACTTACCACTGCTACCATTTCTGCTGCTGTTCCTCTTGAACATCTGATTATAGGAACAGCACCTATTTTAACAATGGATGTTAATAAGCATTATCTAAGGCTTTGATAGTTAAAATAAAAACTTACAAAATACATCAACATAAATAACATACGATGTATAGAATTTTAGCTTCTAAAGTAAAAATTATATAATCTCAAAAAAGCAGGTTTCAGAAATGAATCTTTCTCTTGATAAAAAAACAAAAACCTTTAAGGAAGAGAAGTCAGTGGTGTTAGGCAATCCGTGTGATGAGATTTTCTTCAGAAGGTCTACTGAGGCAATATTTTGAGTGTCTAAAAGCAGTTTCAGTTTACTTTCTACTTTCAGGATTCATTTAATCTTTAATTTGACTTAAAGTCTAAGAATAAAGAGAGCTCACCTAATTTAGTATATGGGATTATTATTTTTTGCTTATTTAACCAATTAATAAGAAAGTAACAACATATGAAGCTGGTATTTATTTTAATTTCTCCTTTGAAGATCCATCTTCTAATAGTCCATATGTAATAAGGTGTCTGTAACACTTCTGGTCGTTACTTATTTTTCTTTTTAAAATCTACCCTTTGAAAAGATAGCTATCACCAAGACAAAAAAAAAATTAATGTCCAAAATAACCATTGTTGTTGTTAAGTACCATGGAGTTGCTTCCAACTCATAGTGACCCTGCACAGGGTTTCCGAGGCTGTAAATCTTTACGGGAGCAGAAAGCCTCATCTTTCTCCCGTGGAACAGCTGGTAGTTTTGAACTGCTGACCCTGAGGTTAGCAGCCCAATTTGTAACCACTACGCTACCAGAGCTCCTTGGAGACTGTGTGGGATGGCAAAATAGAAAAATTTTGTCTGTTCAACAAATAAAAGTTGCATACATGTGCTTTTTCAATTAAAAAATTATACATATGCACAGAGAAATTAAAAGCAAACAGAAACTGGAATTGATAAAAATCTTGAAAGAAGGCATAAGATTTTCTTCTGATGGTACTTTCCGATTTGCATGGCACACAGAAATAGCTCAAGCACGAAAACAAGAGACTTACTAAGTGGAGGACTCAAAGTTGAAATTTAAAACTATTTCTATAGTCCTCTAAATGGAAAAATCAAGAAAGGAGGGAGTTCTAAAATTTACATATAAATTCTCCTCAATCCTAACTACGCATGTTAATCTCTCTTTTCCTTATTTTTCTCACTTGTGAAATGTAGCAAAGTTTTATTCACCTAGTGTGTTGTTGGAGTTCTGGTCTGGCACTGTAGGATAAGCAATGAACTGCTAATCAGAGGTCAGCGGTTCAAACCTACCAGCCTCAGAAACCCTTTACAGGGTTGCTATGAGTCAGAACCAACTCAACTCACCTAACAACAACAGTGTGAGGAACATTTAACTAAAAGGTTGTAAGTATCACTAAAAAATTTTAAATGAAATTATAAGATTTCTTAAAACAACCTATTAGTAACAGTCAAGCATAAAGGCATAGAAACCCAAACCCAAATCCATTGCCGTTGAGTCGACTGCAGCTCACAGCAGACCAATGAAGGGTTTCCAAGACTGTACATTTTTACAGGAGCAGGCAGTCTTATCTTTATCATGCCAAGCTGCTAGAGGGTTTGAACCACCAACCTTGTGGTTAGCAGTCCAATGCTTATCCTACAGCACCAACAGGGCTTCTATATGCCACATTATTACCAATGAGTCAATTCTGACTTATAGTGACCCTGTTTAGTTTCCGAAACTATAGATCTTTATGGGAGCAGAAAGACTCATCTATCATGAAGCAGCTGGTGGGTTAGAACTTTGGACCTTGCAGTCCAGTGTTTACACTACAGTAACACTAAGACATATGTTGTTGTTAAGAGCTGTGGTTATGACTCATAGTGATCCTGTACAGTTTCGGAGGAGCGGCTGGTGAGTTTGAGCTGCCAACCTTGTG
>NW_006408535.1:18291112-18291924 GCF_000296735.1 Chrysochloris asiatica
GGTAGTTTCAATATTCTCCTCCAACATCATAACTCAAATACATCAATTCTTCTATGGTCTTCCTTATCTATTATCCAACTTTCGTATGCATATGAGGTTACTGAAAATACCATGGCTTGCATCAGCAGCACCTCAGTACTCAAACTGACATCTTTGCTCTTGAGCACTTTAAAGAGGTTTTGTGTAACAGATTTGCCTGATGCAATATGCCGTTTCATTTCCTGACTGCTGTTTCCATGAGTGCTGATGGCTGATCTGAGCAAAATGAAGTCATTGACAACTTCAATCTTTTCTCCATTTATAAAAATGTTTT
Source organism: Chrysochloris asiatica (assembly GCF_000296735.1). NCBI lineage: Eukaryota > Metazoa > Chordata > Mammalia > Afrosoricida > Chrysochloridae > Chrysochloris > Chrysochloris asiatica. The sequence goes on from NW_006408535.1 coordinate 18,291,426, forward strand.
TTTATTGGTCCAGTTGTGAGGATTTTCGTTTTCTTTACATTACAATGCAACCCATACCGAAGGCTATAGTCTTGATCTTTATCGATAAGTATTTTAAGTCTACTTCTCTTTCAGCAAGCAAGGCGGTATTATCTGCATATTGCGTTTGTTAATGAGTCTTCCTCCAATCCTGAATACACATTTTTGTTTCTATAATCCAGTTTTTTGGATTATTTGTTCAGCAAACAAATTGATTAAGTATGGTGACAGAATACAACCCTGGCACACACTTTTTCCTAATTTTAAACCATTCGGTGTTCCCTTGTTGTGTTCGAACAACAGCCTCTTGGTCTACATACAGCTTCCTCATGAGCACAATTAAGCATTGAGGAATACTCATATATCACAGGTCACAAAGCAGATACTAAATACAATGTAGCTGTAAGTAAATTCACACAATCCAAAGAAATGTTTTACATTTCAAAAGTATATGTGGTTTAACTACAAGAACAAACAAATC
>NW_006408535.1:18293926-18295063 GCF_000296735.1 Chrysochloris asiatica
TCATTCCCTTGGAAAAAGCATGAAATATTTGAAAACTTACCCAATGTAACAAAAAAGCAGAAGAGGCTATCAACAATAGTGTCCATAACTGTCTCCATTTCCGTATCTGTGATATCTGGCCTGTTAATGGCTAAAAAGGGGAAAATAGGAGCAAACTTTACATGTTTGTCTTTTATTAAAATCTTTAAATTAACTAAAAGTTTAATATGCATACAATTTAATAGCATTTGTAATACTCATACATTTTTTAAGTGAACAAATTTTGTTAAAAATTAAATTATCTCACCCCACAGGTCACCTTTCCATCAAATAATAGATTGGCTATAAAATAAACAGTAACATCTGTGAGGAAAATGCTCCTTTAAACAACCAACTTTATGAGACAAAATGGTCAACATCCAGTAGTAAAGAAAAGAGGGAAAAGAGGGGTAAGGAAACAGGAAGATATAAAGATAGCAGGAGGAGTGGAAATGAGGAGATGATACGTTGTGGGGATTGTAACCAATACCACAGAATAATCTGCGATAGACTGCTGAATGGGAATCTGAGTCTGTGTGCATAGTTTCACCTAAAAGTTATACATATATACAAAATTAAACTACCTCAAAAAAAGATACAATATGGCTATCAAGAATGGAGGTGGGCAAGATGGCAGACTGTCAGAAGGGCTGTACAGATCCTCTACAACAAAGGTGCTGAAAACCAAATGAAATAGATGCAAATGACAGTCTGGAATTCTGAGCTTCAGATGAAGGAATAAAGAGGGAATGAATGCTGACAAGGAGAAATAGCTGAGCAGACCAAGAAAAAAAAGGAGAGACTGGTGACCTGTAGTGGCTGACCAGACACGTGCCGCACCTAATCTTAAACTTTTGTGAGTGGCTTCAGAGAAAACAATGGCATTGCAGAAACCTACCTGTGGCTCTTGGAGTCCAAATTTTTTTCTTGTACTCCACACTCTCCTAGTGACCAGAGATGAGGCTTGCCCCTAACAGTGTACACTTGTAAGAAAGCTCCCACTCTCCTAGAAGGGAGAACCAGGAGTGTAGGCACCATTAGAGGAGTGAGGAGCTACCACTGCACTAGCCATGACTAGAAGAAGCAGCTAAACAGATGCGTCGGGGAGAAAAAAAGAAA
>NW_006408535.1:18296173-18298211 GCF_000296735.1 Chrysochloris asiatica
ATTGGTGAACAAGCCACTAACCCAACATGTGAAAGTGGCAGGCGTGGACCCCCACCACCTCCAAGAAGCAGTGGCTTTAGAGGTTGGAATAGGAGGCAGTGGAGGAACCAGGGGACTCCCTTCACATGGGGGACACACGGATGATGGCAGCTATTCCATGAATTTTAACATTAGTTCCTCCAGAGGACCACTTCCAGAAAAAAGAGGACCACCACCACAAAGTGGTGGTCCTCCCCCTAAAAGATCAGCTCCTTCAGGACCAGTTCACAGTAGCAGTGGAATGGGAGGTAGAGCCCCTGTATCACGTGGAAGAGATAGTTACAGAGGACCACCATGAAGGGAACCCCTGCCCTCTCCAAGAGATGTGTACCTGTCACCAAGAGATTACGGCTATTCCACTAAAGACAGCTATTCAAACACAGATTACCCAAATTCTCGTGATACAAGAGATTATACACCACCACCAAGAGATTATACATATCATAATTATGGTCATTCCAGGTCACGTGATGACTATCCATCCAGAGGCTACAGTGATAGAGATGGCTATGGTCGTGATCATGAATATTCAAACCATCCAAGTGGAGGCTCCAACAGAGATTCCTATGAGAGCTATGGTAACTCACGTAGTGCTCCACCTACATGAGGGCCACCACCATCTTACGGTGGAAACAGTCGCTACGACAATTATAGTAGCTCACGAGACGGATATGGTGGGAGTCGTGACAGTTACTCAAGTAGCCAAAGTGATCTCAACTCAAGTGGTTGTGATCAGGTTAGCAGACAAGAAAGAGGGCTTCCCCCTTCTATGCAAAGGGGGTACCCTCCTCCACGTGATTCCTACAGCAGTTCAAGCCACGGAGCACCAAGAGGTGGGTGGTGGCCGTGGAGGAAGCCAATCTGATAAGAGGGGGAGGCAGAAGCAGACATTAAAAACAAACAAAATTTTGGACCAAAATCCCTGTTCAAAGAAACAAATAAAAAGTGGAACCTATTCTGTCACAACTACCCAAGGACTCTTAAAAGGAAAAATTGTGTTACTTAAAAAAAAAAAAAAAAAAAAGTCCTATTAAGTGGTGGTGGTGGCCGTGGTGTGCCATGGAGCGGTTCTGACTCATAGCGACCCTGTACAGGGTTTCCGAGGCTGTAAATCTTTACGGGAGCAGAAAGCCTCATCTTTCACCCATGGAACTGCTGGTAGTTTTGAACTGCTGACAAGGAGGTTAGCAGCCCAACTTGTAACCACTATGCTACCAGAGCTCCTTACTCCTTCATAATTTTTATGTTTCTTGTGAAGAAAAAGTAAAATCTGTTTAATTAGATTTTACAACATTGCTTTCAATAAGCAAATGTTAGATGTGTAAGCCTTGACTTGTGTACTAGTGTTGTAATTCTCTTAAGCGTCCCTGAAGGCCACTTCCTATTTGACTTTTCCCAGTAAATGAGGCAAGCAATAGTAAGATCTTCCACAAACATCTAGCCATCTAAAATGGAGAGATGATGACTCATTCTGTCTAAATAAACAAGCTAGATATTAGAAGGGTGGTTGGGTTTGCTACTTGTAAGATTTCAGGCTGTATTCAAACTGAAGTCTCAATGTTCTCAGTATGCAAAACTTGAGATAGATGCTTAAGTAAGGAAAGTGCTAGTCACCTAGTAAACCCAAAATAAAAGGATAATGCTCATCATATATTGCCTTTCTGACATTTCCTTGGGATTCTACAAGAGCCTCTCCCCATTAAGACCATGAAGTGTGTGTTAAACAACTACAGAATACTAAACAAAAAGTCTGGCCAAAACAAACAAAAAAAAAAAAAATAAAGGATCAAAGACAACACAAAACTTGCAAACAGAAATCCAGAAGATTAATACTAAGATATCAGAAATGTACAAACACTGAAAGGGCAAAGGAGTATATGTGAATTAATGGAAGCCTGGATTAGTGAGCTTAAAGATAAATTTCTCAATACTAGTAAACTAGAAAAACAATCAGAAAAAAATCTGAAGAAAGCCTAAGGTTCATGAGGGACAATTTGAA
>NW_006408535.1:18298821-18300557 GCF_000296735.1 Chrysochloris asiatica
AAATAAGGAACCAGAGATTTCAATTTATAATGAAGACAACTACAAAGCAAAAAGAGGGAAATGTACAGTTACAGCACTTCCAAGTGGCAAAGAAGTTAAGCAGATTTCAAGATAAAACAGACTGCTTTGCTAACCTCAAAGAAACTTAATACACCTTCACATCAAGTCAAGAAAAGGGAAAACCACGAAGATTTTGTACACATTAAAACAATGAAAAAATTAACAACAAAACACATAAGCAAAATGAACTCAGCACAGAAAAATATGTGGAACAAGAACAAGGAAATCGGCAGCACCACACAAAAAAAATACAGATCAAAATGACTGCAATCAATTGACAATTACACTGAACATCAATGGATTAAAGGTCCCAAATAATGTAAGAGAAATGTAGAATGAAACTCAAAATTACTAAAAAAAAAAAAAAAAAAAAGAATGGAAAGAGACTGATGGAACTTGAGACTCTGACCCTCAACCACCCTTCATGTGTAGAAGGAACCCACCCTCGTGGTCCAATAGTCATCCAACCAGTAGGTAGTATATAGAGGGACAACAATATGCACACCATGGAATGGTCAATCATTCAAAATCAAAAGGACAACATTTACCTAAGAACAAAGTCGGGACTGGATGGGAAGATGGGTGGAATGGAAATAGGAACCACAGAGAGGAAACCAGGTAACTGTTGTTGCATGGAGGGGATTGTAATCATTGAGATGAAACCTAGTATATGATTTGTTGCATGTAAAATTGATGATCTTGTCTATAAGCCTTCACTTAATTCACAATAAAAAGTTAAAAACATATATTGCTATCAGGAAGAGTAATATTAAGTAGAAAAAAGAAAGTAACATCGAATTATAACTTTTGCCAGAGAAAATTGATAAAACATGCTATCCTATGATTTTATTACCAAAAACTATTTGGTCTTAAGAAACTATTAATCCTGCTATCTAGCTACTGCCACAGAAGTACAATGCAAATAAACTATGCCAAAACTAACATCACAAATCATTTTCTTTGCATTTTAAGTTATAGATTTTTATTTCTTTGAGTTTGTAGAAAAATGAAATTAAAGATACGGGATTATTATTTTTTTCCCCATGAATTATCTGAAGCTTCCTCTTATTACATTGTACAACAGTGATTTTCAAACTTTACTGGGTATAAGAATCACCCTTGGCAATGTGAGGGACAACTAGCTTGAGTGAGAAAATAAATTTCTATTCTTCAATGTCACCCACTTGTGGCATTTGTTATGGCAACAGTGGGTAATTTAGATAATACGTAAAATTTAAGAGAATTTGACATATAATTACATTATGTGTACTATCTCTGGAGTGAAACGTCCCTGGTTGAGTAACCTGGCCCTGTCACTTCCTCATCAAGTTACCTAATATCTGTGCCTCAGTTTCCTCATTGGGAAATGACAATAATAAAATTTACTACACAAAGTTATGCTGAGGAGTGAATATAAGCTGATACATAAAGTGCTTAGAACAATGACTGACACAGAGTAAGTGATTACTTATTATGAGAAATGTTTAAATATTTGGGCAGGGTTTGCTTGTTAAGATTTATAAACTTGCCTGATATTTGAACTGTTTAAAAAAGAAAGTTTAATATGATGACTTTATAAATGCAAGTCACTCTGTGCCCAGCATTTATTTGGTCAAACACCAGAATAGGTTGTCATAAAGGCATTTTACAAAGATGAGTAACATTTACAATCAGTT
>NW_006408535.1:18300857-18304569 GCF_000296735.1 Chrysochloris asiatica
AATTCTAGTCATGCCCAAACCGCTCACTCCTTAAGTAGCAATTATCAAGTTATTTCAGTGAATTAGCTAAACACATATATATAGTATTCAATTTTCCTGTTTTGTTTTTTTCCATATTATTGTGAATTGAGTGAAGGTTTACAGAGATCATTGGTTTTACATTCAACAAATCATATACACTTTGTTTCACTTAAATGACTGCAATCCCCTCCGTGCAATAACAGTTATCCCAATACTTCCCTGTGGTTTACAGTATTCAATTTTCTTTAAATCATTCTGCATAAACAACGTAGTGTGCCGGCAATTATTTTAATCTAAATCCCAGGAATAGTTAGTTACCAAAATTCTGAATACAAACTCCAGACCAGTTAGACAGCATTTGATTAAAAGCCAATACTCAGTAAAGAGACTGATCTGACACTCAATCCTATTACTATGTGAAAAGAATGCAAGAATAAGAAAAGAATTAAGGGTTTAATAGCCTGTACTTTTTTGAATGCCACTTATGTCATTCCCAAACATTAGTGTAGTACTGATGACTACTACAAAGACTCACTGTTTTCTAATCTTGACCAATAGCAATATTAGCTATTTTAAAGTGATTTAATGTCCTCTAATTGCTTGGTACTGCAGTGGTTACAAATTAGGCTGCTAACCTCAAGGTCGGCAGTTTGAAACTACCAGCTGTTCTGCGGGAGAAAGATGACGCTTTCTGCTCCTGTAAAGATTTACAGCCTCGGAAACCCTGTGCAGGGTCACTATGAGTTGGAGCCGACTCCATGGTACTTAACAACAATAAAATGAAACAAATGTTTCTAGACATCTTTAATACACTAGACTGTATTTTTTGCTGGTTAGCGCTCACCAGCTGCTCTGCAGGAGAAAGATGATGCTTTTTCCTCCCAAAAAGATTTAGTCTTGGAAACCCTATGTAGGGTTGCTATAAGTCAAACCAATTTGATGGCATCTAAGAACAACCATTTAAATCTAACAAAAACTATATGAGACAGATACTAATCTCTACAGATAAGAAAACTATAGCACAGAGAATGTAAAATGTTCTTGTCCAAGGTCATCAAACTAAGAGTAACTGAATCTTGCTACAAAATTGCCGTCTTACTTGGCATAGGCAAACCTTTTGTAACAGCTGCTGTCAAAGAAGCCTGTGATGTCAGAGAACTGGTCCTTAATTGTCCTCCTAATCCAGACCTATTAGGCTATCATTATGGAGCAGTTTGATCAAAGACTCTACACTAAGAATCCCACTCAAAAGGGGGAGAGTGCAGAACAGAATTTTAAGTTCTCATGACTTTCTGGATCCAAGGGGGAGAATAAACCCTAAAACTATCACCCTGAGATAATCTGTAAAACTTAAACCAAAAACATCCCTTGAAGTTTTCTTAATATCAAATAATAATTTACTTTAACTACTAAAAAATGTCTGCCTTGAGCACTAGGCTCTTTTAAGAACTATCTATAAGGTACCAAAATAACAACAACTTGAAAGATTAAGTAGGAATCCTAGGGGCGGTGGGTTTATGTCAATGGGTGGGAGGAGTAACTCAAAAAAGGAAGGTAAGAATGATTGCACAACTTGAGCAATGTAGTCAATATCATTAAATTGTACATGTAGAAACCATTGAATTGGTGTATGTTTTTCTGTGTATATTCTCAACAACAAACTTAAAACTTTAAAAAAAATCTTATTACATTCTTGCTATCATATGTTATTTTTAATGTGTCATAATTAAGTTGTTTTCTTGGTGCACTTTAATAAAGTTGATTTTAGAGTACATTAAACAAGTTCACCTTTTTTTATAGAACACTATTCATTTTATTAATAACTAATCTTTACCTATTTTTACCTACCACGATATGAAACAAGTTCCTTATTTTGATTGCATAATACAAACATATCATCTTCCAAAGTAATAAAATTGAGATATTGGTCAAAAACCTAGAAACAGCAACAAAAAATTTAGAAGTCAATATTAAAATATAATCATGTTTATATCATTGTTTGATATATTCTATCAATAGCACAATGAAAGAAAAACAGCTACATTCAATATACACTTAAAAAAGTTACATTCAATAACTAAAAACTGTGCTCTCTAGGAGGTTACCTAAATGAACTTAAAATTAAGAATATTAAAAAGTAATAAAAACAAGCTTTTAGGCAATATTAAGAATGAGAAAAACATTTTTAGAAAATAAAATGTGAACAAATATAAAACTAAACTCTGTGACTGTGATGAGAACAGACACCAATTTTAAAGAAAATGAACAACTAGAAATGTTTATATACACTTTTAATCACCCTTAATGAAGAAAGCCACAGCAGCTTTTTCCATCTAGAATTTTTATAAGCTAAGTACTAGGCTGCTAACCACAAGGTCGGTAGTTCAAATCCACAGCAGCTCTTCAAAAGTCATAGACAGGATGGAACCAACTCCATGCCATTTAACAACAACATAAATAAAAATGGGGGGAAGTCCCACCATTTTTTGAGATGAGCAAATTAAAGTAAGAAAACTATTTGAAATAAATTTATTTAAACAAACTGAAAGCTGTTCTTAAGAATTTTATGTAAAATTAATGTTACATTTTGGAAGAGCAAAAACATTAAGGAATGAGTCTCAAAAACAAATCAGAGTTAGCACTTGCCCATCTATATTTAAGAAATATCAGTGGGGACAAAACAGGAAGTAAATAGACAGTTGTTTAGTGTTTAATTTGCCCTAAGCAGTTCCCCTGGAGTCCTGGTGACGCTGTGGGCGAACACGCTGGACTGCAAAGGAGGACTGAACCACACGGTCAGTGGTCCAAGCTCACCAGTCGCTCCTGGGTAACGTTATAAAGGATCGCTATGGATCAGAACTGACTCTACAACATTTAACAACACAGTTCCCTTGAATTTTTATTTATGTCTTTTCCAAATTCAGGAGGGCTATAACCAAAATATTCTATATATTTACTTATAAATGAAGCTGAACCTAACTAAAAAGTCACTATGATGTAGAATTACCAGTCTATTGTGAAATCCTTTTTCCTTTTAATATGCCATATTAATAGTTTCTTTGAATCCTATCTCCTAAAGTAGGGAAAGATATGGTGACTATAGTGATTACAGGTAAGACAATGTCAAGATACTCTGAAGGACAATTTATGAAAGCACAACTGTCAAACTATTTCTGAAGTGAGCTAAAAAGAAAAAGCAAAACTGATTCTGTTGATTAGTAGTGGGGTTGTTTTTATTTCCTTTTAGATTCATAGGATAGTGGGTTGTCATTCAGTTTGGTCTCTTTTGCTTAGTTCATGCTGTAGACAGTTTACATTATCAGAACTCTTGAGAACTATTGAGTGTAAACATTTCATTCTGCTCATCTGAACTATAAACTTAGTTAATTGTTGTTGTTAGGTGCCATCAAGTCGGTACCGAACCACAGAGACCCTATGCACAACAACAGAACGAAACACTGCCCAGTCCTGGACGAACCTCACAATTATTGCCATGCTTGAGCCCACTGATGCTGCTCACTTTGCCAACTCATCTTGCTGGGGTCTTCCCTTTTTCTCTGACCTTCCACCGTACAAACCCCCACCTTACAAACATGATATCCTTCTCCAGCGACTGGCCCCTCCTGACAATATGTTCAAAGTATGAGAAACGAAGTTTGGCCATCTTGGCCTCCAAGGTGCACTCTGGCTG
>NW_006408535.1:18305723-18316672 GCF_000296735.1 Chrysochloris asiatica
CTTGGACTTCTTCCTTCAGTATCACTAGCCCTTGATAATACACTACCTCTTGAAATGGTTGAACATGAACCATTTCCTTTTGGTACAGTGACTCTGCATTAGCAGGTCTCAAAAGACAACTAAATTTGAGAACATTAGCAGAATGTTAGCAAACAAAAGCTCTTACCTTGGTTACTTGTGTCACTGCACTAGCTGCTAATGCTGCATTTGCAATATCTTCCAGTTTACTTCTTGAAATAGCAGAAATAAAATTTAAATAATAGGATTCATAGAGCTGATTTCGAAGATCCTACCAATAAAATAAATATCTCATTTTTATAAGCTAGTATAAAAGATGACGGCCAACAAAAACATATTATATACTCTTAACAGCAAGGTTTTGGAGGATATGTATTTAAAAGACAGAAATATAAATAACAATCAATAAAAGTGTATCAATAGAACAAACTCATGAAGAATTACCAGTTAGTTGTCAGATGTGACTGAAATACATTTTAATACTCAAAGTTATTAAATTATTAATTATCAACAAAATCCCATTAGAATATAAGAGTGCTTTGAAATAGTGTATCTACATATTTCTTAAAAAGATCCAAAATTGGGTCTCTAATATGCTAAAATGCTTATCATAGCTGGCAGATAATACAATTACTGATCTGATTATGCGAAAATACAACAAATAAGTATGTCCTTCACAGAAAACTTACAACTCAGAAATTATCAATCACAGAAGAATTTCTTCTCAATTATCGAAAATTAATAAAACTCACTATAGATATGATTCAGTTACACAAACACATAAATCAAATTTACTTACCTTCACTAACTCTAGGCAAGTAGATATTTAAAATACCCAAACTCCACAAATCTAAGATGCCATTGATTGTAACCATCATTTCAGGTACCATCAAGAATTAATTAATTGTGCCAATAAAACTTTATGACATACCATCAATTATAAGATGCATCTGATTTCAGAGATAGTAAAATATGAAAACTGATGGACTGCATGCAGCCTGCATAAGGCTGATCAAGCACAGTGGTGGCTTGACAAAGGTTAGGAGATTGCTTTTATACAGAGACTTAAGCAAATAAGTAAATGTGTTGAAGATAATGGGATCCATATTTCTAATTGTCAGAGAAAGGAGTTACAAATTTGCAAAGGGAAATACCAAAATGAACCCTGTGCTGTTGAACTGATATTGGAATTGAAGGTGTAGGGGTGTGTGTGTTATGTATGCATTAAAAAGAGACTGGGGAATAAGGAGAGAGGGATATTTATACAAACAAATATGCGTGTGTATATGTTGTGATTCTTTGGAAGGTTCAATAAAGTTAATTATTTAGTTAGACTAACAAAAAAACCAACACAGACTCATACTGGCTAGTATCTAAAATACAACGTCATTCCTAACAATCTAACACTATGAACAATTATAAGGAGCTCTGGTAGCGTAGTGGTTACGAATCGGGCTGCGAACCTTAAAGTCAGCAGTTTGAAACTACCAGCTGTTCTGTGGGAGAAAGATGAGGCTTTCTGCTCCCGTAAAGATTAACAGCCTCGGAAACCCTGTGCAGGGTCGCTATTAGTTGGAACCGACTCCACGGCACATAACCAACCAACCAACCAACATGAACCATTATATGCAAACGCGTAATATAACTTAAACAAAATGGAAAAATTCCTAGAAAGATACAAATGATCAAAACTGACTTAAGAAGACATAGAAAATCTGAAAGGACCTATAACAAAGAAAGAGGCTGAATTGTTGTTAGGTGCCGTCAAGTCAGTTCTGACTCATCACAACGTTATGCACAACAGAACAAATCACTGGTCCCTGCACCGTTCTCACAACTATATGTCTGTATCCATTGTTGCTACCACTGTGTCAATCCATCTAGTTGTGTATCTTCCTCTTTGTTATTGACCCTCCACTTTACCACTACCTAATCCAAAGAATGATTGATCCCTCCTGACAACATATCCAAAGTACAAGAGATGAAGTCTTGCCATTCTCGCTTCTAAGGAGAACTCTGGTTGCACTTCTTTCCATATAGATTTGTTTTGTTCGTCTGGCAGAGATGGTAGTTTCTATATTCACCACCAACACTGTTAAGTCAAATCCATCTCTTCTTCTATGATCATCCTATTTACTAACTTCCACATGCATAGGTTGCTGGCGAATTAGTTCCAACCCACAGCAACCTTACGTATATATGAGGCTATCAAAAATACCATGGTTTGAATCAGATGCTCCTTATACATCAAACTGATACTTTTGCTCTTCAACACTTTAAAGAAGTCTTTTGTAGCAACTGTGCCTAATGCAATGTCATTTGATTTCTTGACTGTTACTTCCATGATATTAATTGTGGATTCAAGCAAAATGAAGTTTACGATGACCTCAATCTTTTCATTTATCATGATGCTATTTATTGGTCTAATTATGTGGATTTTTTTTTTTTTTACATTGAGATACAATCCATATTGAAGTCTGCAGCCTTTGATCTTTATCAGAAAATATATCAAGTCCTTGCTTTCAGCAAGCAAAGCTATGCCATCTGCATATCGTGGGTTTTTAGTGAGTCTTCCTTTAATCATGATGCCAAATTCTTATTCATATATAATCCAGCTTCTAGGATTATTTGCTCAGCATATAGACTGAGTAAGTGAAAGGTTACAACCCTTGTGCACATCTTTACTTATTTTAAACCATTCCGTGTCCCCTTTTTCTTTTTGAACAACTGCCTCTTGGTATATGTACAGGTTCCTTATGAGTACAATTAAGTATTTTGGAATTCTCAGTCTTTGTAATGTTATCCATAGTTTGTTACAACCCACACAGTCGAATAGTTTTGCATAGACAATATAGCTAGCACAAGTAAATGTTTTTCTTGTATTCTCTGCTTTCAGACAAGATCCACCTGATGTCAGTGATAAGATCCTTCACTCCGTACCCTCTTCTAAACCCGGCTGGAATTTCTGTTGATGTATTATAGCAATCTTTTCTGAATTATCGTCAGCAAAATTTTCCTTGCACATAATATTAATGGTATTACTGATGCTTTCCGCTTTCTGATGGGTCACCTTTCTTTGGAATAGGTACAAATCTGGATCTCTTCCAATCAGTTGGCCAGGTAGCTAGCTGTCTTCCAAGTTTCTTGACATAGTCGAGTAAGAGCCTCCAGCATTGCATCAGTTTGTTGTAACATTTCATTTGTACTCTGTCAATTCCTGGAGCTTTGTTTTTCATCAATGCCTTCAGTGCAGCTTAATGATATTCCTCCTTCAATATCATCAGTTCTTGATCATATGACATCTCTTGAAATGTCTGAACATCGGCCAATTCCTTTTTATACTGTGACTCTGTGTATTCCTTCCATTTTATTTTGTCCAGAAAATATTCAATATCGAAACCCAAAGCATGAATTTTTATTTATTTTTCAGTTCTTGCAGCTTAGGAAATGCTGAGTGTGTTTTTCCCTTTTGGTATTCTAAACGTCAGGTCTTTGCACATTTCATTATAAAATTTGACTCTGTCTTCTTAAGCTGCTCTTTAAAATATTCTGTTCAGCTCTTTTACTTCATCATTTTTTCCAGTCACTTTAGCTTCTCTAACCTCAAGGGCAAGGTTCAGACTCTCTTTGACATCCACTTTGGTCTTTTCTTTCTTTCCTGTTTTTCTAATGACATTTTGCTTTCTTCTTGCATGATATTCTTTATGTCATCCCACAACTCTTCTGGTTTTCATCATTAGTGTTTACTGCATCAAATCTGTTCTTGAGATATCCTAAATTCAGGCAGGACATATTTAAGGTCATGTTTTGGCTCTCAAGAAATTGTTTTAATTTTCTTCAATTTCTGCCTAAACTTGCATATAAGCAAATGATGGTCTGTTCCACAGTCTGCCCCTAGTCTTGTTTTGGCTGATGATACACTTTCTTTTCCCAGTGTCTCTTCCTATAGATGGCAGTCGATTTGATAACTGTGTATTCCATCTGGTGAGGTCGACTGTATAGTTGCCATTTATATTGCTGTAAAAAGATATTTGCAATGAAGAAGTCGCTGGTCTTGCAAAATTTTATCACACGATCTCTAGCAACATTTCTATCACAAGGCCTTATTTTCCAACTACTGATCTTTGGTTCCCATGTTCACATTCCAGTCACCAGTAATTACCACTGAATCGTCACTGTATGTTTGATCAATTTCCAACTGAAGAAGTTGGTAAAATTCTTCAAGTTTATCATCACTAGTTTTAGTTATAAGTGAGCAAATTTGAATAATAGTGGTATTAACTGGTCTACCTTTTAGGCATTTGGGTATTATATCACAGAGAGCATTGTACTTCACAACAGATCTTAAAATGCTTCTTTTAGCAATGAATGTGATATCATTTCTCTTCAATTTTTCATTCCTTGCATAGTGAACTTGATGCTTGTGCAATTCAAAATAGCCAATACTGTTCATTTTTCTCTTTATGTCTTCCATTTCATTTTTGATGACGTCCAGTTTTCCTAGATTCATATTTCATGTATTCCGTATTTGAATTATTAATGGATACTGTCTTTCCTTTTTTTGAGTTGTGCCTCATCAGCAGATGAAGATCCCCAAAACTTTGCTCCATTCACTTTACTCAAGTCAACTCTACTTTGAGGAGGCATGTCTCCACCAATCATTTTGTAAGTGTCTTCCAACCCAAGAGACTCATGTTCCAGAACTACCTCTGAAAATGTTCTGCTGCTTTTTATACATTTTTCAGTGGCTAACCATTCAGAAGTGGTCCGTCTCTCCTTCTTCCTGGTCTTAGTCTAGAAGCTCCACTAAAACCAGCCCACCATGGAGGACCCTGCTGATATTTAAAATAACAGTGGCATACTTTTCAACATCACAGCAACACACAAGCCACTACAGTATGACAAACTGACAGATAAATGGTAGAAAGAGGCTGAATTAGTAAAAACAAAACAAAATTATCCACAATGCAAAGCTTAGTAGCTACATAGGTGTGGTCTACCAACTATTTAAAGAAATACAAATCCTTCTCAAATCTTCCAAGAAATAGAAGGAACAATTCCCAATTCATTTTATAAGGCTAGCACTACCTTGACATCAAAACCAGTGAAAAACATCACAAGAAAACTGTAACACTAGTATTTCTTATGAACACAGATGCAAAAAATGCTTAGCTAAGTACTCCCAAATTGAATCTATAAACATATATGAGGAATTATATATCAAACTAAGTGGATTCATCCTAGAATTACAAGATTTATTTAATATTCTAAAGTCAATTCATGTATTGCATCATATCAACAGAATAAAAACAAAACTACATGATCATTTCAATAGACAAAGAACATTAGAAAACAAAAAAAGAGAGCATATTTTCAAGATAAAAACACTCAACGGTTCCTTAGATACACTCCAAAATCACAAGTCAAAAAAAAGAAACAACAGATAAATTGGAGTTCATCAAAAAATTTTAATTTCTTACTTCAAACATATCATTAATGGAATGAAAAGGCAAGCCATAAAACTAGAGAAAATATTTGCATATCATATATACATAAGGGACTACTGCTGTTGTTAACTACCATTGAGTTGGTTCTGACTCATACCAACCCTGTATAAGGTTTCTGAGGAATGGCTGGTGGGTTTGAACCACTGACCTTTCAGTTCAGTGCTTATCCTATAGTGCCACACCATCCTCTAGTTAATAATGTACAGTTACAACTCAACAACAAAAAGATAAACCACCAATTAAAAATGGGCAGAGTACCTGAATAAAAAGTAGGCAAACTACCTGAACATACTATCTCCAAAGAAGATATACAAATGGCCATGAAGCACAGCAAACAGTGCTTAATATTATTAATTATGAAAATGAAAATCAAAACCATAATGAGACATTACCTTATATCCACTGTTATAACCAAAATTAACAGCTAATTAAAAAAAGTGTTGATGAGGATGTGGAAAGACTTAAACCCTTGTATTCTGTTAGCAAAAATGTAAGATGTGCTGTGACTTTGGAAAACAATCTAATAGTTTCTCAAAAGGTTATATGCAGGAGTTATCATTTGACCTAGCAATTCTACTGCTAGGTATAACTCAAGATTATGAAAAACATATGCATGCACATGAATGTTCAGAGCAGGATTCATGATAGCCAAAATGTGAAAACAACCCAAAAGCCCATCAACTTCAGAATAGATAAAGAAAATGTTGTTTACTCAAATGACTATTACTTATATAAAAAGGAATTTAGTAATGAAAAATGCTACAACATGGATGAACCCCTTGAAAGCATTACAGTAAGTAAAACATAGATAAAAAGGCAAAATATTACATGATTACTTTTATATGTTATATCTCGAGTATGCACATCTATAGAAAGAAAGTTAAGTGGGCTGCTTATAGCTGGGCAGCATGTACGATTTATGGGGTCACAGATAACAGTATGAGGTTTCTTTCGAGGTGATGAAAATGTTCTAAATCCAAATGTAGCAATGGTTAAGTCTGTGAATATACTAAAACCATTGAATTGTACACTTTAAATGGGTGTACTGTACACAAACCATATCTCAATAAAGCTGTCAGGGAATAAAGGAAGGAGGAAGAGAGCAATAATTGTTAACTTTTTGGAAAAGGGCATAATGGGGTCTACGCAGGGTAAAAGAGATTAGCTATCATTAAGCTACTTAAAAAACAAAATGTATGACCTTTACTGATGATTTAAATAGCAATTTTATTTGGTAGTGATTAATAAGTAAAGGAACTCCTGGCACGGTGCTACAGGATAAGCACTGGATGCTAACTACAAAATCAGCAGTTCAAACCCACCAGCTGCTCCTTAAAAACCCTATACAGGGTTGCTATGAGTTGAAAACAACAACAAGATATTTGTGACTTGAGGCAGAAACTGTTTGCTGGCTAATAATCTTTCCTCTTTTTGTGCTTTGTAACAATAATCCAGGTTTTGTTTGGGGTGGCAATTTAACTTTTGTAGTTTCTCTTGTAGTTCATTCTACCCAGTGTGACATAAGTGGAAGTATTCTGGGAATTTCTGGGAAAGACTTTATTTAGTTCTTGACAAAATAATAGTCAAAGCTAGCACAGCATTTTTTCCCATTCTTATTGCCTGAAATATAAATGTAGTCAGTCTTCATGATGTAAGACAATGAAAAGCAAAAAAAAATAAAGATGGTGAATTAACAAGATAGGAGCCTGAGTGTTTGGTGACATAGAGCTGTTGTACCTGCATGGGCCTTCTACTCGCAGACTTTTTACTACTTCTGAAAAATAAAACACTATTAACATATAGCTAATAGGGATTTTCTGTTTTTTTCTTTCTTTCCTACCAATCATCAGACTCAGTCTTATTAACAAATATAATTTCAAATCTTTTCTTCAGTCCAAAAATTTTAAATCATTCAGGCTATCTGAAATTTAAAGACAGTCTCAAATCTCAAAGTAGGAAACTAGATAAGGTAAATTTTTGGTATCTAATATTATTTTTATGAATCTCTTTGCAAATTAAAGGAAATAAGAATTCATATTACCTGGCACAATCTGTCAATATTTTCTTCAGTTGGCATTATAAAATATACTGCAGGAACATCTGGAATTGGATCTCGATCAGAATGCAAAATTCTAGAAGAAAGAGAAATAAAACTCAGTTGTTGTTTTTTTCTTAGTCACTTACCTAAAGAAATCAGTTAAAGCAGTATTTTCTCAAACCATAAGCTTTTACTAAAATTCAATGCAATTATTTTGTCAGTTTCTCATGGTATCAGTGTTAACATTATTAGTAAAATTCTAATCTCTTACATCTTCATCTGTTCTACTCCATTCAACTCATTCTCTCCTTCCTCAGATGGTCAGATACTTTCCTCTATCAACATTTCCCTTAAATAAGAAGTAAAGCATATTCAGAATCTATTTTATTCCTGGTTTTCAGAGAAATATGGGTTGGGGAAAGTACAGCTCTCCAAGAGAAGTAAAGCACAAAGCTGCAGAAACCCTTCTTGAAATGTAAGAATATAAAATGACATCATAAATTTTTTTTTAAGTGAAAGATACATATTTATTGCTTAATAAGAGAATACACAAGAGAACATCTAAGGATCTTAATAGATTAATTGACTTATACAATCCAGGGAATATTTTTATCCAAATACGTGAATATCAGATCATAAAACCTGTTTGTTCTTCATGTTAACATTTTATCATGCTTACATAGGAATTTTAATTAAGCTTCTGTTTCTTTGAGATTCACCTCTCTTTATATTCACTTATATGTGAAAAAGGCTCATGCTGACAATAGATCTGCACTTAGTAACTTCTTTCCATATGGCTGGCAACCAAAAGGGTTTATAATATGATAGCAGCCATAAGTTGTTCTAAGGCTTATAATCATCATTTAATATTCTGAATATACATTTATTGTTCCCTACATATCAGCCTAACCCAGCTTGGAAGATATAAAGTAATTGGTGCAATATTGTTGTTAGCTGCTGTCTGACACATAGTGACCATATGCACAGGCAGAACACTGCCTGGATCTGCACCATCCTTACAATCGTGGTTAAGCTTGAGCCCACTGCTGCTGCTACTGTGTCAATCTATCTCATTGGAGGGATACCTTATTTTGGTAGGCCCTCTACTTTACCAAACATGATGTCCTACTCCAGGGACTGGTCCCTCTTGACAAAAAGTCCAGAGTATGAGACTTGGCATCCTAACTTCTATGGAGTATTCTGTCAAAATTCTTCCAAGACAGATTTGTTTATTCTTCTGGCAGTCCAGTACTTTTAATATTCTTCATCAAAACCATAACTCAAATGCATCAATTCCTCTACAGTCTTTCTTATTCACTGTTCAATATTCACATGCATATTGTTGTTGTTGTTATGTGCCGTGGAGTCCGTTCTGACTCATAGCAACCCTGTACAGGGTTTCTGAGGCTGTAAATCTTTACAGGAGCAGAAAGTCTCATCTTTCTCCCACAGAACAGCTGGTAGTTTTGAACTGTTGACCCTGAGGTTAGCAACCACTATGCTACCAGAGCTACTGAGAATACTTTGACTTTTAGTAAGCTGCACCTTAAGTTCTCAAACTGATGTCTTTGATCTTGAACACTTTAAGGAAGTCTTATGTAGCAGATTTGCCTAATGCAATATATGTCCTTTGATTCCTTGACTTCTGCTTACTTGAAGGTGGATCCAAGCAAAATGAAGTCTGACATCTTCAATCTTTTCTCCATTTATCATGATGTTATTAACTGGCGCAGTAGTGGGGATTTTTGTTTTCTTTACACTGAGGTGTAAGCCATATATAAAGCTGTGGTCTTTGATCTTTATCAGTGAGTATTTTATTTAAGTCCTCTTCAGTTTTAGCAAGCAAAGTTGTAACATCTACATATTGCAAATTAGTAATGAGTATTCCTCCAATCCTGATGCCACATTCATCATATAATCCAGTTTTTCGGGGCATTTTCTCACTATACAGATTGAATAAGCAAGATAAAAGAATATAACCCTGGTGCACACTTTCCTAATTTCAAACCATTCAGTGTCCCCTTATTCTGTACCAATGACTGCCTCTTGGTCTATGCACAGGTTTCTCATGAGAACAATTAAGTATTCTGGAATACCAATTATTAACAATGTTATCCATAATCATCTTGATCACGAAAGACTTTGTATAGTCAATAAGGCACAGGTAAACATTTGCCTGGTATTCTCTGATTTCAGCCAAGATCCACCTGACTTCAGCAATAATATCCCACATTCCACATCTTTGCTTGAATCCAGCTTGAATCTCTGGCAGTTCCCTGTCAATGTACTGTTGCAGCCGTTTTTAATTATCTTCAGCAAACTTTTACTTGCAAATGATATTAATGATACTGCCTGATTTCCACATTCCATTTAGTCACCTCTCTTTGGAATGGGCACCAATAGGGATAACTTCCAATCAGCTCGTCAGGCAGCTGTATTCCAAATTTCTTGGCATAGATTAAGTGAGTAGCTCCATGGCTGCATCAGTTTG
Organism: Chrysochloris asiatica; assembly: GCF_000296735.1. NCBI lineage: Eukaryota > Metazoa > Chordata > Mammalia > Afrosoricida > Chrysochloridae > Chrysochloris > Chrysochloris asiatica. The sequence goes on from NW_006408535.1 coordinate 18,315,778, forward strand.
TTGAAAGATTTCAACTTGCATTCCTTCATTTGCCGGAGTTTTGCTCTTTCCCAATGCCTTCAGTGCACTGTGGGCTTCTTCCTTCAGAGCCAGTTTGCTCTTGGACATGTTACCTCTTGAAATAGTAGAACATCGACAAATTCTTTTTGGTACAAATTCTTTTTCCATTTTCTTTTGATGCTTTCTGCATCATTCAATATTACAAGTCAAGGCTTAAATTGTGTTCTTGAGTTCTTTCAGCTTGAGACATGCTGAGTGTACTCTTTCCTTTTGGTTTTCTAACTCTAGGTCTTTCCACATATCATTACAATACTTGATTTTGTCTTCTCGAGCTGACCTTTGAAGTATTCTTCCTGATAATATGTCTGAAGTATGAGAGAGAAAGTCTGGCCATCCTTGCTTTGAAGGGGAATTCTGGTTGTACTTCTTTAAACACAGATCTCTTTGTTCTTTTGGCAGCTCTTTGGCTTCCTCATTTCTTCCACTTGCCTTAGCACCTCTACTCTAGAGAGCAAGTTTCAAAGTCTCTTCTGACATCCATTTTGGTCATTTCCTACTTTCCTGTAGTTTTAATGACCCTTTTCTTTCTTCCTGTATGATTTTCTTGATGTCATCCCACAATTCTTCAGGACTTGGATCTAATGTATCATATCTGTTCTTGACAGTATCTATACATTAAGGAGGGATATGTTCAAGATCATAATTTGGCTCTTGTGGACTTGTGGCTAAATATGGCAGACATTGCTGGAGTTTACACAAAGATTTTAATACAACACTACCTAAGCCATCTTAGGAGCTCTGGTAGTGCAATGGTTACACGTTGGGCTGCTAACCTCAAGGTCAGCAGTTCAATACTACCAGCAGTTCCGCAGGAGAAAGATGAGGCTTTCTGCTC
>NW_006408535.1:18321702-18323451 GCF_000296735.1 Chrysochloris asiatica
AGTTGGAACTGATTTGATGGCCCCTAACAACAATACAACAACAACAACTGTAACAGAAACATCACAGGCTGGTGACTTTAATGAACAGGAATTTGTTTTCCCACATTCTAAAGCTAAAAATCCAAAATGGGGTGTTGGCTGTGTTGACTTCTTCCTTGTTGATAGCCCCAGTGTTCCTTATTTACTTATAGACAATCCTGATGTGGCATCTGTCTTCTGTCGTGTATGTGTGCCTATGTGTTGTTTCATTAAATCCTAAGTGATTATGTTTTAGTTTCTACCCTACACTGGCATAATACATTAGTATAATGCAAGAAAGTCCTATTTCCAAATGGGGTCACACCGACACGCACAAGGGCATACATTCAACACATATTTTATCTAATATTACCCGGGCGGTGGGGCGAGGGGGGGTGAATAGGAAAAGAATGGACACACAATTCAATCTACAGTAGTTAAAACAAACCTGTTCTCTCTAGTCTAACTAACGCTGACAAAATATCAAAGATATATTCGGCACTTGGAAAACTAAGGACCAAATATGAATCCAGGTTAAGATCTACACCAAGGAGAGGATTCTACCTGAGATCAGTGGAATCCCTTGATGAATATTACTATCGCATTCTACAGAATGTTATCGAAAAGATTCACGTTAAGATGTCATGTTAAATAAAAATAAGATATTCATGCATAATAACTAAAATGTGATACCAGTTCAGAATAACAAGAATTTCTCCCCAGCCATCAATAAGGACTGAGGAAAAGGAAATATTTCTCTGTAAAACAAACTTCTCTTACCTTCCATACTGGTTCTCCAGTGCTGTTTTTAACATGAGGCACATTGAAATTCAACATACGCTTCAATGCCACTAAAAATTAAAATAGTTTAATTAAATATTACCATTGGTTTTCAGAATTACATTTCTTTCACATTTCTTATTTACCACATCAAAACGAAATTCACGACATACCTCTACTCATACTGACTAATGAAATGACTGGACATAGAAATAAGGGTTAATTCTGTTAAACTCTTCCCTTAAGAAATAATTGGCAATTGTCTCGGAGTTTTTCTAAAATACAACAGGCATGTGTCCCCAGATAAAACAGTGTGAAAAATGTTCCAGAAGAAGCATTTAGCATTTCTCCTAACTATCCCACAACACATTTTATATAAAAGCAAAAAGAAGCTTTCTTTAATCACGAACTTACAATGATCTCAAAGACTGTTAGCTATTGTTGAGTATAAACAACAGATTAAGACACTCTTTCTAAAAATGAAAATTATCTAAGACATATTTCATTGGTTTATATACACCTTCACCCAGTAGTTCTAAATTTGAGTTACCTAGGAATATATTTTCCAACTATCTATCCCATTAGATTCACTAAAAAGTCTCAGTGCTTCCATTTCTCATTTCCTGGGATATAACTGAGCCTGTCCCATAGTTATGGTAGGTAACTGTTAAGTGTGCCTAAGAAGATACAGAAATTCAAAAGCCACAGCAGCTACACTCTAGATGGCAGAGTATTTTGTGGTTTTTACTACGCATATATTGAGAGACTCAAATATTTTGGACCATAAATGAAAATCCTTTTACATATTTCAATGTGAAGCTTAAATAGCCAGATATTCAAGGGAATATATTAGTTAGGTGATATAAGAATAAAAAGATTATTAGTAACCAACAAATAAACAAACAGCTGCAAATATGCATTAATATTCAGAATGTGGAATACATGAAAAAT
>NW_006408535.1:18323551-18328514 GCF_000296735.1 Chrysochloris asiatica
GATACAATAGTGAATAATTATTATTAGGACTGCTTGTGAGGGTTGGAAATGTAAAGGTAGACATTTTGTAGCAAGGAGGGAAGTGATTAACTTTTCAGCCTAGGAGCGGAGGTCCCTGGGATCATCAAGGGAGAAGAGCAGAGAGCAGGACCCTACCCAGAGAAGCAGTGATGCCTGAGATGGAGACAGAGACGATGACATGGAGAGATGGCACAGTTGGGGACTTTAGACACAGAGAGGGAGAAGGGCAGTGTGCTGACGACTGGGGGGCAAGCTTGTAATGTATACCCTTCGGTTGGTTGATGATGTATGGAGGGGAATATAACCGTAGCAATGTAGCAATATACCAAAGGGTTAGTTTGAACCACAAGGTCAGTGGTTCAAGCTCACTAGCCGCTCCTTGGAAACCCTATACAAGGTTGCTATGGGTCAGAAACAACTTGACAGCACTTAACAACAACAACAAAAATTGAGTGAGCCATTTCTTTTGACAGTTGTAAGTTTTGTGAGATAGTGCAGCATGTTGAAGAACTCTGCGACTTGAGGAACAGGAGGAGTGGCGATGGATATCAAGGACTATGGAGTGGTATAACATAACATGCCAAAGAAGTTCAATAGTTGGCTATCTTTAATCTCTAACTCATAGGAACCAAACTTGCGCTGGTCTTTCTGAAAGCAGGTATTCATACAACATATTATTAACAAAACACTTGCTATATGTTTGATATAAAAAAAAATCTGTCAAATACCATATTTCATAAAATCTAAGGTGCTATCAATTTTAAGACATTATTTTATATACCACTAAAGAAGAAAAATGTTGCTAATTAAATGATGCTATCAATTACAAGATATAATCTAGTTTTAGAAATATACAGAAGTAACCTTTGAATTAATGTAATATTATGTTACTTTTAAACAAGTTTTTTTGTTACATGCCTTGCAATTCAAACCAATCTTGTGGTCGAGTGCTTATCCTACAGCACCACACAAGTACACAATATAAAATTAAAGAATCTAAGCTAATCAAACCACTTTCTGGCACTTCACACACTGGAAATCTAAAATCACTATTACCAATGTAAGAATCCATTTTAAAATCCCACTTTTCATAGAAATATTGGCTGAGTAGACAAATATGTAATTACATCCATAAGACGAAAATAGGTTATAACCATAAATAGAATAGAATGCAAATAGGTTGTAACACCACAAAATTGGGCTCTTGCAGTATGCAAAAATACCTATTTATGAATATAGTCTCTCTCCAAATGTTCCACTAGACAAATGAATAAAGCAATGTAATTCATCTTATTTTACCAGACATACCATAAGCAATATAATCAAATGCAATAGTTAAGAGATGGTAGATCGTTTCCTAAAGTGATAACTTTAACAGCAATATTTTCATAGTCACTTACATTTTTTATATAAATGATAAACTTAAAAACTTTCAAAGCTGGAGGAGACCTTAAGATTATCAAGTCTTTTCCATCATCACATAGAGGGTAAAACAAGTCTGTAGGAAAAGACATGAGAGGAAATTTATATTCAGAAGTTGTAAAGCCTGGGTTTATTTTTAACTTTAGAAGTAAAAAATGGAATAAAAGATTGGGGAAGCTGGGAATGCTGTATTACGGTACAAAAGTATTGAACCTAACATTATTTTTCTCTATAAATGTCCTTTAAGGGCTTGATTCTAGAGTGGCCAGAGAAATATTTTAGAATGTATCTTAATAAAAATGCCATTATTAAAAATGTGTTAAAACTCACAGATGCAGAGTGATTCCCATGTCTCTTAGCTCCTTCACAGACAGCAGAGGGGAGATTATATCTTGGCCAAATCTATCATAAATAAGAACCTAATTAAAAAAAAAAACAAAAACAAAAAAACTACTGATTTTTGAACATAATTATCAGTAAACAGTCAAAGAGAACATACAATAAGACACTACTAATAAAAATTTTTATTTTAATAGATCACATATACTAAGTTTTCACCCTTGAGTTCGTTTTTCCACTATTACTTAACAAAATGTACATCCATACAGCCAACACTTTCTTAAAACCATTATTACTAAGGCTAAATTATTTCCAGGCTAAAAAAACCTGTTGTTGATAAATTCCATCGAGTCGGTTCTGACCCACAACAACCCTCTAGAGGGTTTCCAAGGAGTGACTGGTGAGCTTGAACCACCAACCTTGCAGTTCAAACTGATTTTTCAATCTAGCGCATTAATTCAGTACGCCACACTAGGACTCCAGGACTATGCTAACTAAGCTTTAACAACAGTTAAGTTCAAGTATACTTCCCTACTTTTTTCTTTTCAGTTAACACATATCCTTTCTAAAATCAGAGGATTAAAATATGTCCACTTTCAAAATTAGTAAGTAAGAATCTCCATGACCATAAGAAAATTAAAAAATGTAACATCTCAGGTTAATAAGATACTCCTTTAAAATAAGTCCATGAAGAGTAATTGATAAGACTTATTCTAACAAATGCTTTTCTTCCTTTTCTTTACATTCTAAAAGGATTTAAACTGACAAGTATAGTTCATGCAAGATACAGTAAGAGATGCCTGCAAAGAAACAGAAGAGAAAACACTGGGTGGCTCTCTGAAAGGTTAAGTGGGGCATTGGTGGTTCAGTGGAAGAATCCCAGCCTTCAAATGCAGGAAAGCCCTGGTTTAATTCCTGGGCAGTGTACCTCTAGTGCAGCCACCACATGTCAGTAGAGGCTTGCATACTGCTATTATGTTGAATAGGTTTCAGCCGAGATTCCAGTTTAATATGGGCTAGGACAAAAGGCCTGGTAATTTCTTCTGAAATTCAGCCAATGATAACACTGTGAGTCATAAGAGTCTAATACACAACAGATGATGGGGATGATGCAGGTCTAAGCAGCATTTCATGCCATGAGACAGGGGCACACTTAACAAATAGCAGCTAACAATAACTTAAGCTTCAATTATAAATTCAAAATAGATTACCTTTAGAGTTAACTCAAAAGACTTACAAAGACTCATAAGTGTTTCCAAAACACCCACAATTCTAACCAAGATGACTTCAGTGTCATCTTGGTTTTGTTATTTTTATTTTTTATAAATGATGACTTGTACACTAAAGTGTAAAGTAAACTGAGAAGTTTAAAATGAAGGAGCCCAAGAAATCAGAATTATGGAAGGCAGTATTCCCCAAAGGAGAATGTTTAGACTGGTTTTTGGTCCAATTAACAATTTCACTGATAGCTTTATATCTAATAAATCAACTGGCATTCTGGTTTCTAGATCACTCTCTCATAAATTGATAAATATTTTTCTGTTGTAACACAAATACCAGAAGTGGGTAGCTTTGAAAAACAAATATTTATTACCTTACAGTTCTAGAGGCTAAAAGTCCAAACCAAAGTCTTGGTGGTTTAATTCTTTCCTGTCAAGAAGCCCCAGTGTTCCTTGGCATTCCTTGGCTTGTTCCTCACAGGGTCTCTGTCTTACCTGTATGTGTGCGTGTGTATGTGTCAGATTTTATCTTTTTATAATTCAGAAGTGATTATGTTTAGGCTCCATCAAGCACTGCATGACTTCATAAACATAACAAAGAAAAATTCAATAGGAAATATCCAAACAGCATTACACTCATGGCATAACAGCACAAGAGCCAGGAATTCAACACATATTTGGGGAGATACAATTAAATCTATAACATGTTACCTTTTGAAACACCGCCCCCCCCCAAATAAATTCATGTCCTTCCACATGTAAAAATGCATTCATGACATATAACACCCCTGAAATCTTAACCCATTCAGCATCAACTCTTAAGTATAAAATCTGATTCGGAACAATCCAAGTGTGTTCCTTCCTGGGGCAAAATTCTTCTCTATCTGTGAATCTGTGAAACCTAGAATGCAGGTTACCTGCATTCAAACTACAGTGGTAGAACAGACGCAAGGTACACTTTTCCATTCCAAAGGAGAAAAAATGGTGTAAAGGGGATCACAAGTACCAAGCAAGCCCAAAATACAGTATGGTCAGTCTTATTAGCTCTCATAACTTGAAATAAATTTGCTTCCCAGGCACATCTGGGCAATGGCCCTGTCCTCTAGACCCTGTGCATCAGCTATGCTTTCCAAACTGTGGTGGAAGCCCATCATCCCTGGGGGTCAGGCCCACCTTGTAGGCCCAGAAAAACAGTGATCCTGTCCACTCAGTCCTGAGCAGTCCATTCTTTTGTCTCACAGGACTCACAGCCTCACCTCCAGAGCCAAGATGAACGGGACCCCATCCTTTGACACTTAGATGGTATTTCCACCCTTTAATACCTTGAGAGCAACAGCCCTGCACCCCATGCTGCTTCTAACAGTTCTGCTGTTAGAAGGTAACAACATTCCTCTTCAAGGTATGCCTTGTTAGTTTTTCCAATATTGTTGTTAATTTCTGAGTCAGTTCTGACTCACAGGGGCTCTGTATAGAGTTTCCAAGGAGCACTGTGTTTGAACCACTGACTTAGTGGTTAGCAGTCCAGTGCTTAACCTGCAGTGCCACACCAAGACTCCAACAGAGGTTTTCCTATCTTTAATTCTGGTTTCTTTTTACACAGTTCATTACTAAACATACCTTCTTCCTCCTACTTTTTTCTATAAGCATTAAGAGCAATCACACTGTCTCTAATATCTTGCTGGAAATCTTGCCAGTTAAATTTCCTAGCTTATCACCAATAAATTCAACTTTCCACAAAACCTCATTTAATACCTGTTTCATCAGAAGCACATTTAGTATCCGTTTGTAGCAAGAGTCTCTTCATGACACTAGCTCTTCCTATAGCTGTCAATTCTTTCTAGGATCTCATCAGAATCAATCTTTTTTTTTTTTAATTTAAGGTTTTTATTGTGGATTGAGTGAAAGTTTACAGGGCACATCATCAGTTTCACATTCAACAATTCATATAACTTGTTTCATTA
>NW_006408535.1:18335894-18337377 GCF_000296735.1 Chrysochloris asiatica
GGGAGAAGGGCTGTGTGCTGATGGCTGGGGGGCAGGCCTGTGGGGTGTATCCTTTGGTTATCTGATGAAGCATGGAGGGGATTGTGATCATTGCAATAAAACGAAATACGATAGGATGAATGTAAAACTGATGTTCTCCCTTGTAAACCCACAAAATTCACAATAAAAACTTAAAAAAAAAAAAAGAAATGATGGAGAAGTTTACTATCATCAGTCAAAAAAAAGGCCAGGGACTGACTGTTGAATAGACCATCAATTGCTCACAAGTAAGTTCAGGCTGAAACAGCAGAAAATTAAAACAGAATTCATGAGACTCAAAATATGACCTTGAATACATCCCACCTGAATTTGGAAGCCATCTCAGAAACAGATTTGATGCATTAGACATTAATGACCAAAAACCAGAATAGCTGTGGGATGCTATCAAGAACATCATACAAGAAAGCAAAAAATCATTAAAAAGACAGGCAAGAAAGAAAAGACAGCAAAAATGGATGTCAGTAGAGACTGTGAAACTGGCCACTGAATGTAAAGAAGCTAGAGCCAACTGAAAGAAATAAGTAAACAGTTGAACAGAAAATTTCAAAGGGCAGCTCAAGAAGACAAACTTAACTATTACAATGAAATCTGCAAGAGCCTGGAGTTAGAAAATCAAAAGTGAAGACCATGCTCAGTATTTCTCAAGTTGAAAAAAAAAATTAAGAAAAAACTGAAGCCTTGATTTGCAATACTGAAGGATTCTATAGGCAAAATATTGAACAATGCAGAAAGCATCATAAGAAGATGAAAGAAATAAGATAGTCACTGTACCAAAAGAAAACTGATGAAGCGCAACATTTCAAAGAGGCAGTATTATGATTAAGAACCAGTGATACTGGAGGAAGAAGTCTATCCTGTACTCAAGACACAGGCGAAAAACAAGGTTTCAGATAACTGAAATCTTTCAATGAACTGATGCAGCACTGGAGGCATTCACCCATCTATGCCAAGACTGGCCAACCAATTGGAAAAGATCCATATCTGTGTCTGTTCCAAATAAAGCTTACTCAACCATAAGCAGATATCATTGAACAATATCATTAATATCACATGCAGGTAAAATTTTGCTGAAGATAATTAAAAAATAGTTGCAGCCATGTATCAATAGGGAGTTGTCAAAATTCAAGCCAGATGTGAGTCACAACTGTAAAGGTAGAAGTTTTGTAACAAAAATGGAGAAGTAGTTAACCTTACAGCCCAGAAACAGAGGACCCTAGGACCATCAAGGGAGAAGCGGAATGCAGGACCCTATCTAGAGAAGCAGTAACACCAGAAGAGATGGAAGCAGACATGAGGACATGGAGAGAGGGAGCAGCTGAGGACTCTAGACTCACGGAAAGGGAGGGACTGGGTGCTGGTGGCCAGGGGGCAGGCTTGCAGAATATGCCCTTTGATTGTTTAAATCATTATATATTCCTGAGTGGTTCTGTGGACATCCTGCACC
>NW_006408535.1:18338602-18387033 GCF_000296735.1 Chrysochloris asiatica
AGCAACAATGGGCTCAAACAGTAATTGTGAGGTTGATGCTGGACTGATAGTGTTTTGTTCTATTGTGCATAGGGCCACTATGAGTCAGAACTGACTTGACGGCATCTAAAAACAATATATAGAGACACAGGAGTGCTGGTGACTCTACAGAATAAGAATTGGACTGTTAATCACAAGGTCAACAGTTCAAACTCACTAGTCACCACCAGGGAGGCAAAAGAAGCTTACAGTTTCTATAGATTTATAGCCTCAGAAACGCATCAGGGTCACCATGAGTCTGAACTGATGGGATGGCACATAACATATAGAGACATGATTTTTTTGGTTAAAACTTTAATACCTAATGCTCTGCCAAAAATTCCACATTTGCAAAATTTACATCTATTTTAGGATTCACAGGTGTTACGTCATTTTACAAAAAATATAAACAAACCACCAAAACATTTTAACACTTAAAAGAGGAGGCATAAATGGGTGTTCCAGGGTTAGCTCTCCCATTGTGATTTAGCAGCACTCTTCCTCCATCTAGGTAATGTACCATGACACTCTGATCTGTTTGATGAGCCAACAATACAAGAAGCTGGATTATATGAAGAAAAATGTGCCATCAGGTGGTTAATGCTTCTAAAAACAGTTGTTTACACTCTTGACACTGATGACTAGGAAGAATCAGAGTGTGGGCTACACTTTTCTTACCCTTGTCATGTGAGCCCCAGATGAAAAATGCTCCCCACAGCTAAGCCTTCACTAACTCTGAGAGGCCAGTACCAGCAGATAACCCTAATCGTTGTCTTCTCAGCTCCATCCAGTAGAAGAGAATTTGCTCAGCTGCTAACTTGTTAAAGGGGATTTTAAATCAAGGAACCTTCAAAAAGTTAGTGCAAAAATGGAATTAAAAGAGAAAAGAATTTTTCTACTAACTTTTTGAAGCCCTCTAACACAGATTTGTTAATAAAATTCATAGTCTATGCTCATAGTATATAACAATGTAATTTTCCTTTCATCATGATGGCTCCTCAAGGTTTAAATCATTGCTTTTAATTGAAATGGTGATCTAGTTTTCTTTAATGATCCTAAATATATTGTTCATAATCCCAGACTTGGTTAATGCAGTTTTGCTCTTACCTGGAAGGTTTTCTTCACTCAGTTACTAAACAAACAAATGCTGTCAACCACATTTACTGTTCATTCATTCATCCACTACTTTATTCATCTATTCAACAAATGTTTAGTGTTTAGCATGTGTTGGATGCTGCCCTACCTGCTTTGTTGTTGTGAAGCGCTGTCGAGTCCGTTCTGACTCACAGCAACCCTGTATAGGTTGTGAGCTTAAATTTAAGCTGGTGAGCTTAAATCACCAACCTTGTGGTTCAAACTGACCTTGCAGTCCAGTGCTTTATATCACAGCACCACACCAGGACTCTGTCCTGGTTGCTAGGGATATGGAAATAAGTAAAACACATTGTATAAAAATTCCCTGTTCTCAAGAAACTTTCATTCCAGTTGGAGGAGAAAGACAATTAAAAAGATAAACAAATCATGTGGTATGTGAAATGTTGATAAGTGCTACAGAGAAGAATAAGGTAGAGAAAGTGGTGAAGAAGGTGGTAAGCGAAGGACTTACTGAGAAGGTAACATCTGAGTAATGACTTAAAGGAGGTGTGGACACAAGCCTTGCATCTCTCTAAGGAAAAACACTGCAGAAAAAAACAGATTTTTTTTTTCCCTAAAGACTTAGTCTGGGGTATGCTTGGTATATTTAAGTAAAGGGGGGAGGGAGGTAGAATAAGAAATTAATTCAGAAAAATACCTGGGGAAAGATCATATATGGTCTTGTAGATTTCTTAGGCTTGTAGATTTCTTAGGCTTGTGTCATGAGTGGAATGGTTTTAAGTAAAGATGTGACATGAACACTATGGGTGTTAAATGGAGAAGACTGAGTTGTAAAAGCGGGAAGACAAAATAAGAGGGTATTGCAGAAATTCTAGTAGAAATTTCATTTCAAGTAGCTTGAATGTGGGTGATACTAATAATGATCAAATTCTGGGTGTATTTTCAGGGTAGAGCTTTTAAGATTTACTGAAAGATCTAATGTGGGATATGAAAAAGGGAAGGAAAGCAAAGAAAACTTCAAGATTTTAGACCAGAACAACCACAAGAATGAAGTTGCTATTAACTGATCTGGGGAAGACTGAGTTCAGAGAAGTCCAGGCTACTGATAGAAACTTGAGAATTGGTTTATAGATAGTATTTAAAGCCAAGAGCCTACAAGAGAACACCACAGGAGAGAAGTTAGTTCATCTGGAACTCTTCCAAGTTGAAAAGTGAAAAGGGTCAGTGGGGCGGAATAAGCAACAACCTGCAAAAGAGAGCATCCATGAAAAACTGTGGTAACACAGAGAAGAAAGCTACAGATTCGGCCTACTGAATTGGAGGTATAGATATATATGGAATCCTGGCATGGCGCTGTAGGATAAGCACTCAACCTCAAGATCCATTTGAAAGGCAAAGTCGGCTGTTCAAACTTAGCAGCTGCTCCATGGAACCGACTCTATGGCACATAACAACAACACAGACAGGAAGCTTTCACAAAGGAGAAAACTTTTGAGGTGATCTTTAAAAGCTGAATACAGATTCTTCAGGCAGGTAAACTAAAAAACTGACATGCTAGTTAACTATGTGGCGCTGCAGGATACTGCACCAAACTGCAAGGTCAGCAGTTCAAACCCACCAGCTGCTTCTTGGAAACCTTATACAGGACCGCTATAATTCAGAACAGGCTCAACAGCATTTAACAACAATACTACTTTGGTATCCTCACCTGTAAACAGAACACAATAATAGATTTAAAATCACTTAGAATCTCATACAGCAATAGTTAATGCTCAATAAGTGTCAGCTGATATCTCTCCAAAGTGACTGCACATTCCTTTTCATTACAGTACGTTGATTTGTAATCATACACTTGCCTTACATCTAATGTTGTTAAGTGTCGTCGAGTCGGTTCCTACTTGCAGCTGGTGGGTTTGAACCATCAACCTTGTGGTTTATCTGAGGGCTGATAGTTATTTCCCAAAACGTTTCAACCAAACACCAAAACAATTTGTATTTTTGACACTATAGAACATATAAATGAATTTACTTTGTCTGGAGTACGACAGAACTTAATTAGGAAACGAGCTTAATAAATGATATGGCATGACAATCTAATGAGTACACGTTCACATGCAGAATCTTGTATTTGGATATTCCTCAAATTTTATTAAATTGTGCTGAAGTTATACCTGACTTTATCTGAGAGTTTACTTATACTACATTATCTACCGAGAAGAGCAGAGAGCAACTTCGTACGTGTCATTACTAATTAGGTTGAAGTCTACCATTATCACCTGGCATTCTCTTCGGGTCACCTAAAAGACTGATCCGGGAGAAAAAAGGCAGAAAGCAGGCTGCTCTAAAAAAAGAATACCTAAATTTTATAACTGCAATGGAAGAACTGAAAAATGCAGTTCTTCCAACATAAAAATTAAGAAAGGGTTGAACAAACTGACAGAAACAAACCCAGAGACTTCATAGGTAACAACACAGGCAAGACAATGCCAACTGCCAGACCCCATCGTGATGGCCTTTCTGAGGCCCACTACGAAGAAGACAACCAGACCACTTGAGAAGCCTCTTCTACACCAGAGATGAGGGGCCGAGACCTGCAGTTTAAGGCAGGTTTTCCGAAAAACTCAGAGGGGAGGGGCTCTTGGTGCTCTAGGGAATGGGTTAAATTCCTAGAGGCCTGCCTCTGAGCCGAACGCACCACAACCAAGTGAGGGAGACAAGCAAAGTAAAAGGGATATAGCCATGGTAAGCACGAAACAGCAAGGTGGAACAGGGAATCAAGCGATACCTGTCTGTCTTTCCCGGATACTGGTAGCCGCTGTCGCCATCTTGCCTCCCACCGTCCACTGCCCCGTTGGCGCAGGGAGCCGATCATGACGTGTACGCTCCACGGCCCCGGAAGTAAAGCATGGCAGGGCGGAGCCAACGCAGACACCCAAAGGCTGGACTCCGCCTTTGCCGGAGCGGTCCTCTTGTACCCTTAGCTTTATTTATACGCAGAGCTTGCTTTCCCAGCGTTAGTGCCTGAGTGCTTTGGCACTTTAGTTGTCGTGACGCTATAGGATAAGCGCTTGACCGCAAGGTCGTTTTGAACCGCAAAGTGGGCGGTTCAAGCTCACCAGCCATTCTCGGGAACCCTATGTAGGATCGCTGTGAGTCGGAACCGACTAGATGGCACATAACAACAACAATAGAATATTAGGATTTTTTGGTGTGCCTTTATAGAATCAGAACTGGACTTAGAACCACAAGCTGGGCAGTTGAAACCCACCACCTAATCCTTGAAAACCCTGTACAAGGGCCGCTACGAATAGTAGGATTTATCCTGGTCTGGTGCTGTAGGATAAGCACTGGGCTACTAATTGCAGTGTTGGCGGTTCAAACCCACAAGCCACTCCCTGGAAACTCTATCGCTGTGAATCTGAACTGATTTGAGGCCACTGGTGTGGCGCTGTAGAACAAGCACTCCACCGCAATAAATTCTGCTGTTCGAACTCACCAGCCATTCTGGAAACCCTACAGGGTTTTTTTCCTTTTTTCTTTCAGTAAGAATTATTTTTAGTGGTTTAAAATGCCTGTACAAAACTAGGACCAATATGTGGTACTTTCAGTCCACTGGGCGATTTCCAAGGTCTCTTCCAACACAATGTCTTTGGCCAATTGTGCCTGAAGCCCCTGATAAGCCAGTTGGAAGAGACATGCTTTTGTTTCCAGCTGACTGTTTAGGTTTTTTGACTGCAAGACATTTCTTGCCAGACTGAGTCTGCTTGTTTGGATCAAATTGGGAAGGCTTGGATTTGCTGTTTCCTGCAAAAGCCCTGAAATCTGACTTGCTGTAGTCATTAGGGGGTGAACTCTTTAGGGGGTCATTTGGCTTCTTGGAAATTTTGAGTCGTTTCTTCCCTTGCATCTGTTCTGTGGTCTTTGGATCACTTACTGTCCACTCTGTGTTTTTAGCAGCATTTTCTAGCATGGCCTGTTGTCGGACAGACATGGCCTGTTCTACTGCAGTGGCCCTGGACTCTTCCTTAGCCTGCTCCAGGGCAGCTGTTTGCTCAGCTGCTTTCTTCTTTGCAGTTTCTTTAGATTCTTGTTGTATTTGTACCTGGCTTGCCAGCTTCCAATGATTGGTAATCTCATAGATTTTAGGTGATGGGTCAAATGTGCCTGCCTGAGAGATGTGGGCACAGTGATCCAGTGAGGACAGATACATTCGAAATGGATTCTCGAAGGACTCAGTATGTGCTGGACTTTTTTCTGTGCAACTGTTAATGGACGGTCTCTATTTTCTTCAGCACTTGTTTCGTTAAATAAGGTGATGACAGAAGAAGCAATCAAGCACTTGGGGTCCAGTGAAGAAGACTCCTTTTTGGTCAGGGAAGAGGCTTGCCTGTTTCTGAACTGGCACAGGCCCGCTACTTGAGATGATAGGACCGCCATCTGGAGGGGCATGGGAGCAGTCATGAGGTCCCCAAAGAGCATTTTCCAACCTCTTGGGAATGGGCTGTGAGCCATTCTTTTTCACTCCAGCTGAAACTTCAGACTTTAGTAAGGGCATCTCTTCAGAGCCTGCTGGATTAAAAGGTACATTTCATTTGTCTGCTACCGGACAAGAGGTGGTACTGGGTTACAGCAAGCTATGATGCTCTGAGATTCTTTAGGCAGTTCTTCAGCTCTCTTTAGCATTATATGGCTGGTAGCATAGTGGTTATGAATAGGACTGCGAACCGCAAGGGCAGCAGTTTAAAACTACCAGCTGTTCCTCATGAGGTAGATGAGGTGTTCGGCTCCTATAAAGATTGACAGGGTGGCTATGAGTCGGAACTGATTCCATGGCACACAGCCACCATCCATAACTTTCGTCTACCCTTCTGGCTATTTTGTCCCTCGAGGCAAACAGCATCTGAAAGGCTGTCAACTGCTGTGTGTTGAGGTGTTTCTTCTGCTTCCTGTATAGTTCAGTGTAGGACTTGTCCGTGTAAATAGGCTTGATGAATTTCTTGAGGCAGATATCCCTGCTCTGCTGCCACACCGCCTACAGCTACACTGACTGCTTGTTGCCTCCCTCCCACAGCTCCAGGCAAATTTAGTCATAAATGTACATGAGGTAATGTGTATCAGTTGGGACTGACTCCATGGCACTTAACAGCAGCAACAAGCAACAGTTAAGGTTGGTAAGTACCATCAAGTTGGGTTTGACACATAGCAATTCTGTATAGGGTTTCCAAGAAGCGGCTGGTGAGATTGAACTTCTGACCTTGAGATTCAGACAATTAAGGTACACTCTCTTAAAAGCCCTTGGGACCTTCATTTGCTGATGAGGCAAAACTCAAAATGAAGAGAAACAGCTGTAAACATCCAATGAAAATCAGAACATGGAATGTATGAAGTATGAATCTGGGAAAATTGGAAGTTGTCAAAAATGAAATGGAATGCATAAACATCGTTATTTTAGGCATTAGTGAGCTGAAATGGATTGGTATTGGCCATTTTGAATCTGATAACCGCATGATTTACTATGCTAGGAATGACAAATTGAAAAGGAATGGTGTTGCATTCATTGTCAAAAAGAACAATTCCAGATCAGTCATGAGGTACAACGTTGTCTGTAATAGATAATATCCATGTGCCTACAGGGAAGCCCAGTTAATACCAATGATATTCAAATTTACGCACCAACCACTAAAGCCAGTGAGGATGAAATAGAAGAATTCTACCAACTTCTTCAATCTGAAATCAATCAAACATGCAATCAAGATGTATTGATCATTACTGGTGATTGGAATGCAAAGGTTGGGAGCAAAGAGGAAGGATCAGTAGTTGAAAAATATGGCCTTGGTGATAGAAATGATGCTGGAGAATGCATGATAGAATTCTGTAAAACCAATGATTTGTTCATTTCAAATACCTTCTTTAGACAGCATAATAGATGATTATACACATGGACCTCGCTAGATGGAATACATAGAAATCAAATTGACTACATCTGTGGAAAGAGACGATGGGAAAGCTCCATATTATCAGTGAAAACAAGGGCAGGCTGTGGAACAGATCATCAATTACTCGTATGCAAATTCAAACTGAAGCTGAAGACAACGAAAACAAGTCCACGAGAGCCAAAATATGACCTTGAATTTATCCCACCTGTATTTAGAGATCACCTGAAGAACAGATTTGATACACTGAACATTGAAGACCAAAGACCAGAAGAGTTGTGGGAAGACATCAAGAACATAATACACGAAGAAAGCAAAAAACCATTGAGAAGACAAGAAAAAAGGAAAAGGTCAAAATGGATGTCAGAACAGGCACTGAAACTTGCTCTCCAGCATAGAGATACTAAAGCAAATGGAAGAAATGAGGAGGTCCAAGAGCTGAACAGAAAATTTCAAAGATCAGCTCAAGAAAATAAACCCAGATATTACAACAAAATGTGCAAAGATCTGGAATCAGAAAACCAAAAAGAAAGAACATGCTCAGCATTTCTCAAGCTGGGACAACTGAAGAACAAATTCAAACTTCAACTTTCATTATTGAAAGATTCTCTGGGCAAATTATTGAATGATGCAGAAAGCATCAAGAGAAGATGGAAGGAGGGAACAAACAAGATGGCTGATCGGGTGGAGGTGCAGTAAGGACCTCTGTCAGAAATCACAAAGAATACAGAACCAAGCAGGCTCAGGGGATGGTGGCAGAACTCTGAACCACATATAAAGGACTATTTAGAAGGTTGGAAGGCTTACAGCTAGGGGAATTTGTAGCAGAAGCAAGAAATCCATTACTTTCTAATTCAAGACGCTCAGCTGCTCCAGGAGCTGCCATCTTCTGTGAGACTAAGTGGGGGAAGGATCAGAGCAGCCACAGGTGCCTAAAAGAACAGCAGAGATAAAGGTGCGGGCATTCTTTTCTTTTGGTAGCTGTTCATTGGTCCCTTGCTGTCTGCGCACCTCCATTCTGGTGACTATAGGGGTGCCTGTGCTAGTGGACAACCCAGCCCCACCATCGGAGGGTTCTACTATGCATGTGCACAGATCTCCTCAAAATTTAAAGAGATAGTTTCCACTTAAAACCAAACGGCTACAGCCAGCTCTGAACTAGAAAAAAAGGCCTGAATGGGGATTGTGGACCAGGATAGGCAGACAAAAAAGGAAATACACCGAAAATTAAATCCTAAGTTACGTCAAAACAATCAACAGTAGCATCTTGAAATTTCTCAAGAAGAAGAGTAAAAAGGGAAGCCCATTTCCTAATCACATCTACCTGGAGGCAATCAGAAAGCATAAAAAAATACCAAAACACCCATCTAAGTATTAAGGCCACAGACAACCCCTGAATATGCCAAAAAAACAGAAGCAGATGACCATATCTGCACATGTCCAGAAACGAGATAAAGTGACTGAGGCAAATGAGCTAGAAGTAGCCTTACACTCTATACTGGAAGATGGGCAGGCTTTGGAAATGCCAGAGAAGGAATTCAGAAAAATGATTATAAAATGTATCAAAACACTATGTAATGGAGTTGAGAAAAATAAGAAGTCAGGAAAGCGCAACAGGAACAATCAAATAAGATAGATACAGCACTGGAAAAAATTCAAAACCTACAGAAAGAGACTTTCCCCCCACCCCACGAGATGGATTTGCCAAGTGGCAGCATCAGTGGACTCAAGTGTGGCAACAGTAGTAAGGTTGGCCCAGGATCGGGCAGTGTTTTGTTCTGCTGTCCATAAGGTTGCTATGGGTTGGTACCGATTCGATGGCAACTAACAACAACAACAACTCTTAAATGGTAGCAGCATGATGTAGTGGGTAAGAACTTAATTTAACACTGTTAGCGTTGTCGTTTCCAGGTCATTTAAGGTGACTGTGTTCTAAGTGTGTAGGGATCACAGAACTAAAGTAAATGTTAAGTGCCGTCGAATCAGTTCCAACTCACAGCGTCCCTGTATAGGGTTTCTGAGGAACAGTTGGTGAGGTTTGAACCACGGACCTTACAGTTCAACCTGACCTTGTGTTCCAGTGCATTATCTCCTGGAATAAAGTAGGAACTTACGATAGGTCCTTTCATTCTAACTATGCAGAGTGAGGTGTCTGCCATTTGCTTCCTTTTCAGGAATCAGGTGGTAAGAAAACACCACTGTAAATCTAATAGGACAAATCTGTTAGGCAAAATGATCTAGCTTTATGTTATTGTTTTACCTGAATGGGTCACAGGAGCCAGGCTGGTGCAAAATGACAAATTAATAGCCTGTGTTTTTTTTTTCAGTAACTGCAAAATTATGAAGTATTACTTGGGAATGGTGTCAGGTTGAAAGAACTCTAGTGGTGCTGTAAGATAAGCATTGGGCTACTAACCACCAGGTGGGAAGTTCAAACCCACCAACTGCTCTGCGGCAAAAGATAGGCTTTCTGCCCCATAAAGATTTGTTAAAGTGCCGTCGAGTCAGTTCTGACTCAAAGCGACACTGTATAAGGTTTCCTAGGAGCAGCTGGTGAACTTGAACCACCGCTGACCAGGCAGTACAAACTGACCTTGCAGTCCAGCGTATTAACCCGCAGTGCCACACCAGTACTCCATAAAGATTTTTTTTTTTAATGTTTTATTGTGAATTATGTGATAGTTTACACGGGAGAACATTAACTTTACTTTCATCCTATAATATATCATTTCATTGCCATGGTCACAATCCCCTCCATACATCATCAACCAACCAAACGGTATACACTACAAGCCTGCGCCCCCACCCCAGTCATCAACACACAGCCCCTCTCCCTCTCTGTGTCTAAAGTCCCCAATAGCTCCACCTGTCCACGTCATCGTCTCTGCCTCCATCTCAGGCATCACTTCTTCTCTGGATAGGGTCCCGCTCTCCGCTGTTCTCCATTGATGGTCCCAGGGACCTCCGCTCTTAGGCTGAAAAGTTAATCACTCCCTCCTTGCTACAAAACATCTACCTTTACAATTCCAACCCTCAGAAGCAGTCCTGATAACTATCATTCACTATTGTATCACAAGAGACCTATCCACATTTCATTTTATCAGCCCCGCCTAGTCAGACTGTATACTACTCAGTGGAGACTCTACCTTCCTCCATGCCCTCTGAATCTAGGTTCCGTCTTGAAAGGTTGTAAGCCAGTCACTTCTTGCCTTTGTAGCCTCCCCATTTTGGATAGCCAATGTCCAGGTTGCCCATCCCAGTCTACTCTGTGAATGGAGGAGGTGGGAATGATCCTTGCTGTAAGACTTGTTACCTCTTTTGAGCTACTGCATCCATAGATGTAGGTCAAGTTCATCAAATTGTATCAGATTACTCTTTTTTTCCTCTTCTTTCTTCTTCTGGTTGAGCTCTGATCATCCAGTCATTGAAGCCAGGTCAAGTGGGTATTATCTCCAAGTGTGGGTGTTCTTGTGCATATGCCCTCTCTCCTAATCAGCTGGACACTTCACTCTCCACTCTAGTCCTCTGTGGCTATGTCACTGACTCTGGGCCCAAGAGTCCCCAGGTCTTGCTACACTGCTGGCCAACCAGGTCTTCACCCAGGTTCACAGAAGTCTATTGAACATTGTAGGGCTTAGCTCGCCACTTCATTGCTGTTTTTCCCTCACTTCCCCTTATCAGTGATGAGCGTGGTCACCAATCAGAGTGTATATTCCCATTGAGTCTTAGTCTTGGAAGGGGGTTTGCACTGAGGGGACCCGACCACTTGCCTTGATGTTTCCTGGGTCCATAAAGACTTATATCCTTAAAAATCCGTTACAGGGTTGCTGTGAGTTGTCTGACAGTGGATTTGGATTTGAGTCTAAGGGTAGTAGAGAGAGTCATGTGATCACAAATATATATCCAATATCATTTTCTAATTTGATGCATATTTTATTGCACATCAAAATTGGTACATGATAACAATTCATCTTCTAAATGTCTAATAGTTTACTGATGACATTGCATTAACTGTTGAATGTTCATTATGAAGCTGCAACAAATTCTGAAATGATTCTGTAACTCAAAAATTTAACATTCTATAGTTAATAAAAATTTTTCTATAATAAAACACTATCTTCTCATTATCAAATCAAAACCATTTATTTTTATGAAGCTGAAGGAGTTTTCAACAAACTAGATAACATATTTATCTAATTTGTTGAAGAGTCCTTCATAATGGACAGTTTGTGCTTCATTCCATAGTTGCCACGGAACATAATTTATTATAGGCTTTCCCACCTCCCAATATCTTAAAGCCCAACCTTGGTCATTTAGGTACTTCTACTTTAAAATGCAAGGAGCTCTGGTAGCGCAGTGGTTACGAGTTGGGCTGCTAACCTCAAGGTTGGCAGTCTGAAACTACCAGCAGTTTAGTGGGAGAAAGATGAAGCTTTCTGCTCCTGTAAAGATTTACAGCCTTAGAAACCCTATACAGGGTCACTATAAATCAGAATCGACTCCACAGCGCATAACCACCACCACTTTAAAATGTGGAGTGCTGGTGTGGCACTGTAGGATAAGCATTGGACTGTTAACTACAAGGCCTGTGGTTCAAACCAACCAGCCAAACTCCTTGGAAACACTATACATGGTCAACTGAATTGGAACCTCGTGACAGCACTTATCCACTTTTAAATGCAAATGATCATGTAACCATTTTAGTCCGTCACCGACTCCTTCCAAAACTATATACATCATTTTAAAACAAAAAATGTTTAACATTTATATATATAATATATGCATATGAAATACATTTTGACCAAGGAATGCACAATCTGGGCAATAGATTGATAGAAAAGCATATCCAGTATTACAGTGGTAGCAGACAGAGGCTCTGTGAGGCTGAGGCATATTAAGGTATTTGTAATGTGTTCAAATGCAAAAACAATAATTGATGGCTTCAGAGTGTTGCCAATGCCCACTGGCACCAAGTCAATTCTGACTTTAGCAACTCCAAAGCACTACTGTAAATCTAATACCAAAATGATCTCACTTATGTTGTTTTACCTGAATGGGTCAAAGGAGCCAACCAACTGTAGAACTGCTTGGGTTACCAAGACGATACTGTAAATCCTTGCAGTAGATAGCTGCAGAGTGGCAAGTTGGTTCGAACTATTGATAGAGGTTTCCAGCCTAATACATAACCTATTACACCACTATGGCTCTCTTTTTTGAGTGTTATCTGACTTTACTATCCAAATTTTTAGTTTTAATTTACCTTGGCAAGCTATTTTATTTTTACCTTAGGGAGTAATTTCAACATCTCATTCCAGAGAGGTTCGTGGATGAGAGCCAACAACTACTTACAGGACTTTTCAAATGTGGAGAGGATAAGATCATCATGTACCTGTTCCACTCAGTTTTCTATGAATATTACGCTTGTTCTGTATTTCGTTTATATAAGCACTTCACATTTAATAGCATAAACACATTTAGAAAACTTCATTGTGTTAACAGTGCCATGCTCTTTGGTTACATGTGGAAGTCTTAAAAAGAAAAAAATAGGCTGACACAGAAACTATCACTTAGTATATCTGGCATAAAGTAGTTACTGGAATAAATTTGGAAATTTGAAAAATAATTATTACATTGATTCTTTATGATGCAATCCAAATTCTCCTAAATTATAGATAAAAATACATTCAAATATTCCATCATGTGTTCTTATACTTTATATTGTATTATAGTCTGAGCGTAAAAAATTAGCTCAATAGATTATTGTAAAAGTAATAATAAAACACTAAATAAAATTTAAGTGTCAGTGACTGTATCCCATAGTGACTGGATTATATATCATAAATAATAATTTTCTGACCATTTTCTTGTAATGACTGAATTGCTAAAGGCATAATATCACCAAAATGTATCTGTTAAATTTCCTTTGCTTGGCATTTAGTAGTTTCAGTTAAAAGGAGCCCTGCTAGCTAAAATGGGCTCAGATGCTAAACAAAAGGCTGTGGTGTGAATCTGCCATGGCTTCCAGAGAGAAACTCTTCACCCAAATCCACTACCAACTCCCAGTGACCCTATAGAACAGAACAGAACTGCTCCATAAGGTTTCTGAGACTGCAAACAATCTGTTATGGGAATAGACAGCCTCATCTTTCTCCCTAGGAATGACTGTTAGGTTTGGACTGCTGACCTGGTTAGCAGCCAAATGCTTAATCACTGCACCCAGGACTCCTTCTGCAGGATTAAAAGACTTGCTGAAATCCTATGGGGCATTTCTACTCTGTCCCATAGGACCACTCTGATTACATACAAATATATACATGGAGTCCTGGCATGGCACTGTGGATAAAAATATATTTGGTTTGAACAGCAAGGTCGGGGGTTCAAGCTCACCAGCCACTCCTTGGACACCCTATACCAGGTTGCTATCAGTTGGAACCAACTCGACAGCACATAACAATATATACATATGTACACACACACACACACATATATATTACACACACAGTGTCAAAAGTATTGCAACAAAATCTTAGAAACCTTTATTAAACAAAAATAACAAAATATGAAGCTTTTGTTTCTTGACATCACCTCCAGCTTGCTCTATGCATTTCTGAAAGCCATGTTGGAGTCTCTCTTAACCTTCCCTGAAGAATTCTGTGCTCTTCCAACTTATACCATGTAAAATGGCTGTTTTGGCATCCTTCAGTAACTCAAATCATAGTCATTTTAAATGTTCTCTTGAGTTTTAGAAACAATATCTTGCAGGGCAGTGTCAGGACTGTAAAGTGAACTGGGTACAATTTCTCAACAAAATTCTCATAGGACAGTCCCGGCCACCCTTGAAGAATGAATAGGTGTAATGTTGCGATGGGGAAAAATTCCTCAGCAGAGCTTCCCTGGATATTTTCACATCAGTGCAATATTCATTTTTCTTAAAACTTCAATCATCATGCATTCTTTGATAAAATTTATTTATGATTACTCCTTTGGAGTCCCTAAAATAGTCACCATAATGTTCTGAGATGACCTCCACCTTGAATGAAAATGGTCTAGCAGATTCCCACAGAAGCCACAATTATGACTGAACCTTGCTCTGTGGATGGTATTGGTAAATCCAAGATTTATCTTGGTTACAGTTCCTTCCATAAAATTATCTTCATTAGCTTAGACCTTGCCTAAAGACTTGACTGAAAAATCAGCTCTTTGAACTAGCTGATCTTCCAGCAATACCATTGGCACCCATGGAGTTGAAAGCTTGCTGAGGTCAAGATGTTCACTATTGCCAACCTACATGAGATCCTAACTTCAGAGGCTATCACATCAATGATAATCTCTAAGGTTATCTTCCAACAGTTTTGAGATGGCAGTAAGAAATTTAGTTTCTTCATTCATCAAGGCTGATGATCTGCCATATCTTTGCTCCTTTCTGAGGTCTTCTCGATATTCCTTAAAATACTTGATCCCTCTAAAAAGTGATGTTCTGTGTGGGGCAGCTTTCTCATAAACTTGTTGCAAACTTTCAATAAATTGGGAAGATACCCATTTTTGTTAAAAATTTCACATTAACCCTGACCTCAAAATGATCTTTATCCATGGCACAAAAACCATTCTTTTTAAAAAACAGGAACCCTAAGAAGACCAAGACAAGTATATTACTAAGAAAATTTGTCTGCTGCCATCGACTGATCTAAGAGACATGTCTGAATAGGTTTTGTTGGATTAACCTGTGTATGGAGTTCTGGTGTGGCGCTGCAAGATAGTGCGCTGGACCACATGGTCAGTTTGAGCTGCAAGGTTGGCAGTTCAAACCCACCAGCAGCTCCTCAGAAACCCTATGCAGGGTCACTATGAATCGGAACCAAATTGAAGGCACTTAACAATATATGAACTAGAATCTTAGTAGCAATACTTTTGACTTAACCTGTGTTTGTGTACATACACATATACATACATACATATATACATTTATACAGAGGAGTTTCAAAAAGTTCATAGAAAAATTCCATTAGTCTTTAACTATTTTTTCCATGAACTTTTTGTAGGTGTGTACACATATAAACATAATATGCTTCTACTGAATTCTTGGTTGGTAATCAAATGAAGGCTTTTTACTTAACACAAGCAAAAACGGCTTTTTTTCTTATGTAGAAACATATATGTTTATATAGAAACAAAATACTACAAAGCATAAGATCAGCTAGTTTCTGGTGAGATATTTTAAAGAATAAATGACAATGATCAAGTACAAAAACAGTACAAATGACTAAATACAAGAGTAGTATAGAACTGAAAAATGGATCTTAAGATGAAGTTTCAACACCTAAAACCTTTTTAAAACAAATATGAACTAACCAAAACCAACTAACAGTATACATGCATTATCAGCCAATTTATGGTTTTCCTCATTAAGAGAAATAGAAAAAAAAGCTTATAATATATGGTATTTAGATGATTAAAATACTTAAGAAATATATATACATATATACATTATAAAGGCTTATAACATAATTAATTTGTAAAAATTCAATGTCAATAAGACTTGTGGATTGGATAAAGCAAACAACAATCATAATGACAACCATTTAAAATAGTTAACACTGTAGAAAATAACATATGTGTCTCTGATATGATTTGACTATACAGATTAATCTAAAATTTATATATTGGAACATCCTTCAATCAGAACTCACTTTGCAATATGAATATTTATCTTCACATTGTATTTTCCTAAAGTATTATTTACATACAGTCTTATCCCTAAGGCCCTGATGCCTATAAATAAGTGAAACAAGGAGTTGAAATACTGTTTTTAGTTTGAGCCAAGCCAAGCATACCATGCCCCCCATTCTCCCCAAAAAATGTTTTTGTATTAGCAGTTTCAATTACCACACTATTTTTGTTGGGTGCTGTTGAGTCCATTTTGACTCATAACAACCCTGTGTATATGGTTTCCAAGGCTGTAATCTTTACAGGAGCAGAAAGCCTCATCTTACTCCCATGGAGAAGCCGCTGGATTCGAACTGCTGATCTTGTGATTAGCAGACTAACAAGTAACCCACTACACCACCAGTGCTACCCTAAGTATCACACTAGAGGAAATTAAAACTACAAATAGGGAATTGTTTTAATTAGGCTTTTTGGTTTGGATTGGCTAAATGGTTTTTTAAGGCTTACAAAAACTAGGTAGTAAGTTAAGGAATAAAATATCCAGCTTGTCAATATGCTTGGAATAGAAGTTGAATGGTAAGTTTGAAGTTTTTATTAGGTATTCAAATTTTTTGATCATCATTTTATTTTCAATAATCCAATAGTTTATCATGATACAAAGAAAGTCCTTCTTAAAAATTACAGGTTAAAGTTTATAATTTGCTTTGCCTGTTAATAAGTATAACCTGGAAAAGATGTGGGAGCCATTGTTTTTTTAAATTACATTATGATTCTGCTGTTTGAATTTCCCTTTCGTATTAAGGTATTCTGGTGTGGCGCTGCAGGATATAATATGCTGGACTGCAAGCTCAGTTTAAACCGCAAGCTCAGTGGTTCAGTCACTCCTGAGAAACCCTACACAGGGCTGCTGTGGGTCAGAACTGACAAGACAGCACTTAACCACCACCACCTATATAAAATCACTGTTTACCTTTGAAGATAGCAATAATACAAGGATGTTTCTTAGGAAGGATAAAATGACAGTTGATATACACTTTGTATATCAACCAAAATGTAGTTAAAACAGAATATTTTACCTTCCAAAATTCATTATTGACTTTAGTTAAAAACTGTTTTATTTTTTCATATCTTTGATAAAAGATTAGGCGTTTTTCCACATTCTTCTTTTGCAAGTGGAACATGACTATTACATATTGGAATGTCCTCAATATTTTTTATTACCTATCTTGTTATAATTAGGTTTTCTTTTGACTTTTAGTAGCATTAATTTTTAATAAAAATGTAAATATGTTTTGTTAACGAGTTTAGAAAGGAAATATATTTAAAGAGTTTGTAGAAAGACATATACAAACATTAGCTATTTCTGTGTGGTAAAATTAGTTGTTTTTTTCATTTTGTATTTTTAAATTTTTATTTCTACTATATAGGAATAGTACTAACATAGATCTTTCAAGAACAAAGAATATCATTGTATAATGTATGGTGTCAGATTACCTATCATACAATCATCTTGATAATAAATATCATATAGGCAAACCTGCCACATAGCAACCTAGAGATCATTCAGATAACTAAGATAATTGTACATTAGATATACTCTGATTTAATATCATACACATGGCACATAGAAAAAAAAAATCTTATGGTCAAACCCAAGGTTTTAAGAAGACTCACTTTCTTAGAAATTTTTTCGACTACAGCATCTACCTCAGAAATGTTTTTTTTTTAAAGCCTATTCAATGCCTATAGATTCCAGAAGGTCTACTTTTTATTTAATACTTTCTATTAGGTATAAGGATTCCTGGTGTGGCTCTATGGGTTAATGCACCCATAATGGGTTAAGACTGCAAATCCGTTTGAACTGCAAAGTCAGCAATTCAGGCTCATCAGCTGCTCCTTGGAAACCCTATAAAGGGTTGCTATTGGGCTGAAGCAACTTGACGGCATTAATAACAACAACATTAGGGTATAAACCTAACTGTAGTGAGGGTTAGTTTAATCTATATCAGTAATCTTAGACATTTTTGACAACCATCTTGGTAGCATCCTGAAAAACATGCATAATGTAACAGTACTTAACCAGTTAACCTCTCTATTTAATGCTTTAAGATCTGAAAAAGTGTTACTTTGGTAATTGTTTAAAACAAACAACTACTGTGGCATCTTATAGCTAATAATTTACTACTATACCGGCATGGCGCTGCAGGTAAATGTATTGGGTTGCAAGGTCAATTTGAAACACAAGGTTAGCAGTTCAAGCTCACCAGCCGCTCCTCGGAAACCCTATATAGGGTCACTATGAGTCAGAACTGACTGGACAGCACTTAACAACAACTATACTTAAAAGTCTGTTCAGTCATTCTAGAAGTATTCAGATAGCAGTTTACAAAGTTTACAAAGCAAATCATGTCTATTAAGAAAATAGAATATACCACCAAGTTGGAAAAATACATCTTAACAAAACCAAATTTTTAAAAATCTTACACAGTCAAAACATTCCTTTATGTTCATATGACAAATTTTATTGAGCCAAGACTTTGTTCAAAAGTGATGATGGCCAGATTTCTGAAACAACAGAAAGTATCA
The DNA here is from genome assembly GCF_000296735.1 of Chrysochloris asiatica. Classification (NCBI taxonomy): domain Eukaryota; kingdom Metazoa; phylum Chordata; class Mammalia; order Afrosoricida; family Chrysochloridae; genus Chrysochloris; species Chrysochloris asiatica. Next base: position 18,356,899 of record NW_006408535.1, read on the forward strand.
ATAGCAGCTTTTAAAGAAGCATTACTTTGTTCAAATGAATATTTTAATGTCCAGTATAGTGAGACATTTCTTCCTTTTCTAGTCTTAGAGTCTTTCTTATAGTAATGTCCATATTTTCTTGAAATTCTTTATATGTATTGGTTATTGGAAGAGCTAAACAGTTGTTATACTTGTTTCCAATGGGAAAATCCATATGCAGGCATTCAATTGAAGGAGTGGGTTTAAATCCAGTAGGTGGAATGGAACTACAACCAGTTGCAAAAATAAGAATATCTTCCATTGTTGTTGTAGATTTACCACCTGAAAGTTTACCACAAGAAAAGACAATAAATCCATGTTATATCTGATACCATCACCCTCTTACACAATTAGACTGGAAATTTTAGAATGTAGCAACTCCCACATTCATTTTTGGCAACCAGTACATCTGATAAATGTTTATTTGGTTCTCAAAAAGAGGGACCCTTAAAATCATTTAGTCTAACTACTCCGTTTATGTGAATGCCCTCTCTAACATAAAATTATCATATAGTCGTAGGTGCTCAATAGGATTTTAAAACTCCATCTTTTGGGGATAAAATATTTAAAATAATTGTGAATCACTTGTAAGTATAAGCCACCACTATTTTATAAATGTTTTATATAAAGATAAACCAATCGGTGTCAAAAGTGAAAAAACAAAATAGCAAAATACAATTTCAACTGAAAGTTCGTTTTCATTCTATTAAACATCCTTTTAATATCATAGTCATAGTCCTAACCAATACATAAACAATTCAATTTAACTTAAAATTGAGAAAGATGAAATAAGATAGAAGACTGTTTTATGTTGTATTCTATGCCGCTTTTTTAAAAATTGTTTTTAAATTTGGCGTTGGAAGATGACAGTATTATTAACATGAAAAGACCATATTCAAGGAAACAAATACTGTTCAACAAACATTCTGAGACAGTTAAATAAAATAAATAAATAAAATATCCACATACCCTCAATAGTCTGTAAGTAAGTGTTCCAAAATCCCAAAGCTTGTACATCAGATAAAGTGTGGACTGTAAAAAGATCACTAAGGACTTTTGCAGAAAGAGTCTCAGGTTTATGACAGAGGATGCTACAAAATGCTTCTGGATAAGTCTGAATTTTCTCCAATATACCAAGAGTTTTAAGACCCTGCTTAAAGCTTAAGGGGGAGGAAAAAAAAAAGGAATGAGCCATCATTCATACACGTTAAATATTACTATAAGGAATTAATATGCCAAGTAAATTTACCTGACATTTTTCAAAAACATCTAATGATTTTTAAAAGGCCAAACATCTATCTCATATTTACTTAAGATGTTAAAAAAAAAAAAAAATTAATAGATCATATGACACTTCTAAAAATTAATATAACTAATTTATTGTTTTTGTTTTGTAGTTTTAAAATTAAGCTATTAATCTTTTATTGAGAGGAAACAAGAATTTTACATTTCAATGTTAAATATAAAAATAAAGTTTCCAAGAGACGATAAAGCAAAAGACTAATGACTCTTAACCACATTAAAAAATTTTTAATTTACGTATGGCTCCTGGTGTGGTGCTGTGGGGTAATGCGTCAGACTGCAAAGTCATTTGAAACGCAAGGTCGAGCTGCTCCTTGGATACCCTATACAGGGTCACTATGGGTTGGAATAGACTCTACTGCACTTAACAACAAATCCTGGTGTGGCGCTGTAGGATAAGCACTGGATTGCTAACCAAAAGGTATGCGGTTCAAGCCCATCAGCTGCTCCTAGAAAATCCTATACAGGGTTGCTGAGTTAGAACCAATGTGACGGCACTAACAAAAATAATAAGAAATTAACAAAGACAAAACAAAATGAGAGGGGAAACTCTGAGGCAAGTTCTGGTCGCAACTCCTTCTTCGCAACCCTGCCTCCTGTGTCACGCACAGCCCACTGGTGGGTCCCCTCAGACAGGAAACTTATCTCAGATTGTGGTGGGCAATTATGCCCAGATTAGACAATCACTTGTGGAGTTGTTCCTGCCCTGCCAGCGAGAGGTACAAAAAACACCCAAGAACCAGCGCGGAATGGCTGGCAGCAAAAGCAGGAGTGATGATGAGTTCATCTGCTTCCAGTCTCTCTGTGCTGGTGGACCAACTCCAGTGCCCCGAGCAGCCCCCAGAACACTAGTGTGAGTGGTCACAGTTGCAGCAGTAGCAACAGCCACACTAACAGTTGGCATCACCACTTGGTGTAAAGGAGCCATGTGCTGTTTTCAGTTGCAGTTGTCCTGGCCCTGGTGCTCAACCTGCTACAGATACTTTTCCCTGAAGAAATAATTGCCACAGTCTTTTCTTCTGCCTGGTGGGTTCCTCCCTTTTGTGGGGAAAGCATCTGCTGTTGTAGGTGTACTCTACCCCTGCATCAACAGTCACCTTGGAGAACCCCACAAGTTTAAGAGAGAGTGGGCCAGTGTAATACTCTGTATTGCAGTTTTCATTTGCATCAACCACGAAAGTGCTAAATTGGATTTTGCCAATAATGTTCAGTTGTCTTTGACTTTAGCAGCCCTCACTTTGGGCCTGTGGTAAACATTTGATCACTCAAGAAGTGGTCCTGGGCTTGGAATTACCATAGCATTTCTAGCCACTCTGATAACTCAGTTTCTTGTATATAATGGCCTTTATCAGTTTATCAGTATACATCCCCAGATTTTCTGTGTATTCGTTCTTGACTCCTATGCATATTTTTCTCAGAAGGTGTAACAGTAAGAAATATAGGATAGTTGGCTATGGGTGTTCCTGAAAAGCCACACAGTGATTGAGTTTTCAAACCCAATGATTCTGAAGAATAAACACGATTTGGGAAGAAAATCAGAAATAATTGATTGTGACAAAGATGGTATTTTTTCCTAAATAATCTATGTTGATTGGGTTGCCTCTACAGTTGACTTCTGGAAGAACAGCGAAGTGGGAAGAGTAGCTACTTATCTTGAAATCTGACCTGGATTCATTGCACTCAGACCTGTGCTCTGGAAAAATGTGATCACAGCCTGTGGGTGGGAGTCCAGCCCAGGGGCAGTTTCTCAAGTACTGAGTCTGTTTGTATTAGTAAAACAGGTTGCCATATTTCAAAGCCTTGAACTAAACTTAATGACCAACTATTGGTTTTGTGACAGTGCCCAGAGGAGACAGGCTGATGTTGTTTAACAGATCAGTATGGCATAATAATATTTATCCCAAAATTAAAAAAATAGGGTTGTGTTTTAAAAATACGTATTTTTTAAAAACCCTGTGTGTGAGGAGCTTGTGCTCCTGTTTGAGTCTCAGCTGTGGAACGGAAGGAGCCCCTCACTGCCTAGCACTCTGGGTGCCTGCTCACACACTCATGATCACACACGCAGCTCCTCCTTCTATACGTGGAATTTTGTGTAGACAATCTTACTGATCTGTTGAAATTTTCACCTCAGTTTCTGAAATCTGTCTCAAATCTGTAATCACATAAAAAAAGTGAATACATCTCTACTGTATACTTCAATCTCCAAGAGCCAAGATGATTTATTTCTTTGATACCCTATAACTTTTTTGTACCTTCCATGGAACCTTGTCCTTTGAAATACTCCAGTCTTATGGGTTTAGTGTACTTTCAGTTTTTACTTCCAAATTTACTGTTTTTTATTATGCAATTTATGTTTCTGGTTTGCTTTAAATTCTGTTCAAGTGGCTTCATGAAAAAAATGTTTCTTTTAAATAGAAAGCACCACTCCATAGAATGGGAATTTCGAGCAACTTGCCGATGAGTACTGACATATTTTATTTGATTTCTGTAATGGTTCTTGGGTTTTGCTTTGTTTTGAGAAAGATTTCTTGGCATACATTTTAAGTTAGCATAGCTAATTTGTTGTAGAAGAAATTTGTTTAAAAGAAAATTGGATTGTTCTGAGCTTTGGGATGATTTCTTATAAATTTTCTAAAATTGAAAATGATTAGTTATGTAAAAACAAACATTTCCAATGATCATGTCAGCATTTTATGAAAACCCAGAAGTTATTAGATGAAAGCAGTGGACGAATCTTTGAAATATACTTGATGATTCACAAATAATAAGTATTTTTTTCCTCTTCAGCTGGAAATCTATATGTTAGAAATAATGTAGGAAAAAAATGTGAATCTGAAGAATTTCTTTCCCAATAATTTATAGCAAGTATGTGAACCCCAGTGATGAGTTTGTAAAAATGTAAAATAGTATGAACAAACTTTGCACTATACCAGAATTGAACACAGTGAGATTCACATTCATACTAAGTTTTCAACATGTGTTAACCGCGCCCCAACCCCCCCAAAAAAAAAGGAAATAGAAAATATCACAGATATTGAATACATGACAGGGCACTAATTTAACTAATCAAAGCATTTTTCTAAAAAAATCAATAATCTAATTTAAAAAACATGTATAAGTAACAAAAAATATATAAATTTTTAAAACTCAATTATCACAAATAAGAAAATAACAGAAGTAACATTATCAAAAATGAAAAACAAAAACAAAAAACTAAGACTATGAAACACTGGTTTTACACCTTAACTATGGTCTTGATCTTCCATCAATATCCCCTTTTCTACTTATTTTTCCTATTTTTGAATAAAGTAAAAACACCACTCAATTCTCTATCCAGCTACCTACCACTTTTATCCATTTTCCTTTCTAGACAAGCTACTTTAAAGGTTATCAACATTCACTGTCTGCATTTCTTTTATGCCCTATTCACTTCTCTTCTACTCCTGTGTGCATCTCACGAGATCCTAACAGATCTCATCAAACCCAACAGTCCTTATTCTGCTTGAAAGTTTAGTTAGTCCATACTACTTACTACCTCCGTTTAAAAACAGTATTGGACTCTATGATACCACTTCTTCTGGTTTCCACACTACTTCGCTGGTAAGTCCTTTCCAGTTTATCTCAGTTTTCTTTTTTCTGTACTTTGTCTTAAATGTTGATGCTTGTGTAATCTTGCTGGTGACCACGCTGGTCTACCGATAAGGGGAAGTGGGGGAAAAACAGCAATGAAGCTGTGAGCTAAGTCTGACCACATTCAACAGACTCCTGTCAATGTAGATTTAGACCTTGTTGGCCAGCAGTATAGCAAGACTTGGGGACTCCTGAGCCCATGGACAGGGACGTAAGTCACAGAGGACTAGAGTGGAGAGTGAAGCATCCAGCCGATGAGAAGTGAGGGGAGATGCACAAGAATGCCCATACTTGCAGATAGTGCCCATCTGACCTAGTTTCAATGGCTGTATGATCATAACTCGGCTAGAGGAAGAAAGAAGAGGAAGAAAAGTGTAATCTGCTATAATTCAATGAACTTGATCTATACTTTCGGATATAGTTTAAAAGAGGGAACGAATCTTTACAGCAAGGATCATTCCCACCTCCTATGTACACAGGGTTGATAGGGATGGGCAACTTAGACACTGGCTACCAAAAATAGGGCGGGGGGAGGCTAGAAAGTCACAAAGTGACAGGCTTACAAGCTTTCAAGAGTGAGCTTAGTTTCAGAGGGTGCCGGGGAAGGTAGAATCTCCACTGAGCAGTTTCCAACCTGTCTAGATGGGGCTGGTGAAAGGAGATGTGGGTAAGACCCATGTAGATAAATAGTGAATAATTGCTATCAGGACTGATTGTGAATATTACAAATGTAATGGTAGATATTTTATAACAAAAGGAGGGAAGTGATTGATCTTATAGTCCAGGAGCAGAGAACCCTGGCACCATCAAGGGAAAAGAGTGGAGTGTGGGACCCTATCCAGAGAAGCAGCAATATCAGAGATGGAGGCAGAGACGATGACATGGAGAGATGGAGCAGCTGGGGACTCTGGGCTCAGGGAGAGAGAAGGGCTATGTGCTGGTGGTGGTGGTGGTGGGGGGAGGGGGGCAGGCTTCCAGGGTATACCCTTTGGTTGTTTGAATGGCTTTATATTCCTGAGTACTCGGTGTATATCCAAAAACACCCAAAAAACCCCCAGAGGGAATGGAAACAAGTAAACAAATGCTGTTGAATGATGATGCATGCAGGGGATTGTAATCACTGCAATGAAACGAAATACAACACAATGAATGTAAAGCTGATGTTCTCCCATGTAAAACTATTACTCAATTACAATAAAAACTTAAAAAAAAAATGTTGATGCTTGTCTCTCAAGGATATGTCCAATTTCATTTTCTCTTCTCCCTTTACATACATATTTCAGGCAATCTCACCCTCTCATTTGGTGAATGTATTTTTATCCCTATAAGAAATAGATCTCATAGACTACTGGGTACCATATGCAGGATTTCTAAGCAGCTAAATTTATTAAATCCAAAAGAAAGCTCATCACTGTACTACCAAAATCTGGATCTTTATTGACATTAAAATGCCCCATTACCCATTAAATTGTCATTGCTAGAAATCTGAAGGTCACCCTTTAACTCTTCCCTCTTCCATTCTTAATAACCAAGTCCTTCGAATTTTCTAAAAATTTTGCTCATTTTTCTGTTAGCAACCTAGTATAAACCACCTACAGATACCTTTCAATAGCAAGGAAAATAAACTGTTTAATATTATGGTGCCAGCTTATCTAGCATAGAACTATCTTGATTAAAAATGTCAAAGAAGTAAAAACTGTCATTCCACCAACTTTTCACTCCATGTCGTTTTTTGTTTATTTTTTCTCATTGTTACTGTATTCCTATGAGTTACCTTATGTAGATTTTTTTTTTTTAATTAAATGTTTTTATTTTGCATTGAGTGAAAGTTTACAGGGCACATCATCAGCTTCACATTCAACCATTCATATAGTTTGTTTCATTACATTGATTATTATCCCCGCCATATATCATCAGTTTACAGTTTACAGCTTATGTAGATTTTTAAATTCCATTTTTTATTAGTAGTATTTTGGAATGAATCTCTATATATTGCTTTGATTCGAAGTTATGTATAACTATTCACAATTTAATGTTGTCATTATTTTACAAGTTTGACTCAAGTGTAGAAGCTTTGCCAGTCCCATCAATATTGTAATTTCCTAAATATGTCCTCATATATCCAGAACAACTGACAATGTTATTATTTTGGCTTAGACCATCAGACTAAATTGAGAAAATTCAAGAAAACATAAAAACATATTTCTATAATTCTTTGTTCTTTATTCCTTCCTCACACTCTAAGAATCCATCTTTTATACTGTGCCTTCTGTTTCAAAAACTTCCTATTCATTCTTTCAGGATAGATCTGCTGACCACAAATTCTCTTAGCTTTCATTTATGTAAGAATGTCTAGAATTTCCTCTTTCTGTTGCTATGTGATTTCTTAGGTCTCAAAGTCTCTACCTGGTCTATCTTCTACCTTTCTAGATTCTTGATGTTCTACTCTGTCTAATTCTCGTTTATGTCATTTTTACTAAGAACTCTTCTTCAATGAGGATTTAGCATTCCTTTTAGTCTTGGGTTACAGAAATTTCCTTACACAGCCAATTGTATATGTATTTGCATTTGCTGTTACTCTATTAGTATCACCATTCTCCAAAACAATTACTTTCTTTATTTCCTTGCTATGGATTGGATTCCACACCCAAGTATGGAGTAAGGAGAGGATTTTTGATTTCATATGATTAGGCCCTTTTGCTTTTGGCTTCGTTATCTCTAGCATTTTGAGGACTAAGGTATTTATTTTAAAAGATGGTTTTCACTATATAGTTTTTATTTACTTAAATATTAAGGAGAGTGTCTTAGTTATCTAGTGAAACTGTAACAGAAAACATACAAGTAGAATGTAACAAACAAAATTTTATTTTCTCATAGTGTAGTAGGCTACAGTCTGAATTCAGATGTCAGCAATAGGAAAAGACTGTCAGGTCTGGGGAAAGTCTTTGTCTCCTGTCAACATCTGTGAGCCCTCTATCCCAAGGAAATCTCCATATGTCTTGGTGTGCAAAAAAAAAAAAAAAAAATGTCACTAACTATTCCTCCCATAGCCCTCTCTAGTAGGCTGGGTTTGATAATCGAGTGCAATGGCCACCATTAGAGGGTTTATTAGGGAAGTTAACAGGTTATAATTCAAGGCCAACAATACTCAGGGCACAATTCTTGGATCAGGACAGTCTCTCCTAAGGTGTACCCACAGGCAGGTCTCTCTCTGGCCCTTGGCCTGGCCTCTGCCCTGCTCGAACAAAGTTACAAATCTCCTTCAGGATTGCTGATGTATGCCCAAAGGACACTCTACTCTACTGTAAGCTTCATTCCAAAGGCATTCAGTTCTAGCTCCATGGATCAGCAAACCTAGTTCCCCAATTAAATGCCTAGCAGCATCTCACTCTGCCCAAAGGCACTTAGCTTCACTTGCTCTGTGGGCCAGGAAGCCCACTGCTCTGTCCGGTGCTTTCTATCTTGTTTTTGTCACTGCTGCTACTCTGCCACACCTCTGCTTTTCCACTGTTGTTTCAGTTTTCTGTTCCTGGATTGAGAAAGTTCAATGTGCAAAGATCTTGGGGTTCAAAGGAAGCACTCCATTCCTAGCTCTTTTTCTTTGATGGTACTGAGATTAACTTCCTCACTTTCTGCTTCTGAGATAGCTCATTCTGTTACTTGCAAGATGGAAACATCGACTACTCAGCAGAATTAGCCCTGTTAACGATCACTCACAGCTAAATCATATTACACCAGTATCTTTCCCCATCGGTTTTCACCCAGATACATCTAGATAAAAGTTGTTTGGTGGGAGTTCATAAAGGTTTTTTGTTGTTCTTAGGTGCTGCCAAGTCGATTCCAACTCAGCGACCTTCTGCATAACAGAATGAAACACTGTCCAGTCCCCCATCACCCTCTTAATTGGTATGCTTGAGTTCAATTCTGCTGCTATTGTGCCAATCCATCTAATTGTGGGTGTGGGTGGGTGTCCTTTCTCTTTTTGACCCTCCACTCTTAAGGAATGATGTCTTTATGTCCTTCTCCAGGGACTGGTTCCTCTTGATATCATGAGAAATGAAGTCTTACCATCCTGGCTTCCAAATAAAAATTCTTAACAGCAAATTCTAATTAAAAGTGTCATTATGTACTCCAACCAATAAAAACAAAACAAAAACTGTTGCTCCTAATTTTGGATCCACTGAAAAGACCTACAAACAATGCCATCCTAGCCAAAAATAAAAAAGATTCCTAGAATCCACACTGTGGTTTTGAAATACTATTTCCCATTAAAAGACATAAGCATTCCTTAGGCCAAAATCTACAAAATGGTTCTGAAACATTATGCCATACTAGCTAGCAAGAAAGCTATCAAAGACCACTTAGAGTCATAGCAAAAGAACTGGAAAAACAAACAAAAAAACCATAAAGAGGTTTATACAGGCCAAAGATGAGACTATATGAATTTCAATAAGGATAATAAATACAATGGTTTTTAATACATCAAGTATATTTAAGTCTAGAGGTTAATGATATTGGTATTAAAAATATTATGTTGCTCACTTTTGAGATGATATGCATGATGTACAGTATTTGCTTGAAAATAATAAGATTGGTCATAATAAGTGCATAAATGCTAAGATCTAGGTGGTGAATATATAAATGGTTATATTAGTCTGTCCACTTTCGTATATATTTGCATTTTCCGTTATTAAAAAAAGAGAAGAGTACATGGGAATAAAAGAAGTTTGTAAACTCTTCTAATAGTGGTACTAGAAAAAGATTTGAATACTACTAAGTTACAGAAGAACAAGAAGAAACACATCTACCTTGTTAATCACAAAATGTTCATACTGACTTACCTTACTCAATAGACAATAGACACTAAATAGTTATGTAATGAGTAGAGATGGAAATGTATAATTGGTTCATGATGTAAGAATTTTTAAAACAATTATTTAGAATACTAATTATAAACTAGAAAAAAAAACTGAAGTAAAGATTACTTTCCCAATTAAACATCACATATTTACATAACTTGGTACAGTAAAGCAATCTATAAAAGGTTTATTTTTAAATACATATTCAATACCAACTGTATCTCACATTAAAAGACAACTAATCACTTTAGTGGTGTGGCACTTTGGGTTAATGCACTGGACTGCAAGGTCAGTTTGAACCACAAGGTTGGCAGTTTAAGCTCACCAGTTGCTCTTAGGAAACCCTATAAAAGGGTTGCAATGGGTCGGAACCGACTCAACGGCAAAAGAATCACTTTAAAAACAGTCCTGGTGTAGTGTCATAAGATAAGCACTCAATCTCTAGGTCAGTTTGAACTGCAAGGTTGGCATTTCAAACTCACCAGCTACTGTGAAAACTCTATACGGGGTAGCTAGCTATGAGTTGGAATCGACTCAATAGCACTTAACAACAATCATTTCAAACATGTAATTTAAGAGAATTTTTCATATAACTTACAACATATAACTTACCTTTCAAAAGGTGCTTGGACTCTCTTAATGACATGGTAGAAAAGTATGTCATTAATCAAGTGATATTTATCACTTAATACCGTTACAAGTTTTAGACAACCAGTAACTTCTAGATAGTTATAGCATTCGTTTATTACTGAATTTAAGTCAGTCATATTTGTTGCAGTTTTTATCTGTAATCAAAGGAAAAATACACCTGCTTTACTAGCTAGTAACATTTACATTTTCAATGATACAGTATCTTATATTCAATTAATGACTATGTCAGGCTGGAGTGAAAAGTATACCAAAAAATATTTATCTAGAATAACTGCTTGAAAACCCAACAATATTCAACAAATATTACATACATCTACAATACCACTATGTACATCTTTCTTTTGAAAAACCTAGGGTATATGCAACTTTACATTTGCAACTTTAACAGGAGACATCATTTAATGTTGTTGTTGTCTGTTAAATGCTCTCAAGTCAGTTCCACCTCATAGCGACCCTGTGTAGGCTGTCTGAGAAGCGGCTGGTGGACTTGAACTGCACTCTTGCAGTGAGTAGTCTAGCGGCTATCCTACCACGCCACACCAGGACTCCTATTTACATATGAGGGGGCTTCAAAAGTTTATGGGGGAAAATGCATTACCCTTTAATTCTACTTTACCATGAATTTTTGAAGCCCTTTCATTAAAAAAAAAAAAAAAAATTGCAATAATAAGATTGTATAGCACCAGAGAGGCAATAGGGATAAACCTGAGGAAAATATCACAAAAGACTTTAAAGATGGATAAAATTTTAATGCGAATATTTCAGGAAATAATATAACAAGATACTTGAACATGAAATAAACTTTCTTATAGGTTAGCTTATAAACAAAGATATAGCGGGAGAAACATAAATACACGAGGTAGTCAACAGTCCATTTGAATGAAAAATTTACTTGTTATCCATTCATTCTAAAATATTTTTCTCCCACACATTTATATGATTCTTTCATCAATTCAGAACTCTGCTGAAATTTCAGACGTTTTTCCTGATGACACTGGTCAAAGTAACACTTTTATAGTCAGAAAGTAATAGTTGTGTGCATGTTACCTCAATCTAACATCACCCCCCACTTACTCCCGAGTTTAGGCAAACAGCTAAATTTCCCTTGCAGATAGATATAACCCCATGACAGAGACCTGTCCAATAGGAGGTAAGTGAATATCACACATCAAATTTTCCTGATCTAGAATTCCACCTTCATAGGGATACACTTTCTTTCAACACTGTGGAGGAAGACAATATGTGAAGTGATGACATTATCATGTTGTTGTTAGTTCTGACTCATAGTGAACTTCTGCACAAAAGAACGAAACAGTGGCTGTCCTGTACCAATCTCACAATCGTTGCTGCGCTTCAGCCCAATGCTGTTGCCACTGTGGCAGTCCGTCTCAGAGGTCTTCCTCATTTTTTGCTGACTATCCACTTTAAAAGCATTATGTCCTTCTCCAGGCACTAGGCCACCCTGATAACTTGTCGAAAGTATGGGATGAAGTTTGGCATCTAGGCTCCGAAGGATCATTCCGGTTGTACCTCTTCCAACACAGATTTGTTTGCTTTTCTAATATGCTTCTCTAACACCACAACTCAAATGCATCAATTCTTCTACAGTCTTCCTTATTCACTACCCAACTTTCACATCCGTATGATGATACTGAAAATGCCATGGCTTTTGGTCAGACATACCTTAGCCCTCAGATTAACTTTTTTGCTCTTTAACACTTTAAAGATGTCTTGTGCAGCAGATTTGACTATCATAATGCATCATTTGCTTTCTTGACTTCTGCTTCAATGAGTGTTAATGGTTGATCCAAGTAAAATGAAGTCTTCAACAACTTTAGTTTTTTCTTCATTACTCATGTTATTTATTAGCCTAATGGTAAGGATTTTTGTTTTCTTTGTATCTAAATGCAAACCATACAGAAGGCTGGGGCCTTTGATCTTCATCAATAAGTATTCTGAGTCTTTTTACTTTCAGTAAGCAAGGTTATATCATCTGTATATCACAGGTTATTATTCAGTTTTCCTCCAATTCTGATGAACGTTCTTCTTCACATAATCCAGCACTTCATATTATTTGCTCAGCATACAGACGGAATAAACATAGTGAAAGGAGACAACCCTGGCACTCACCTTTCCTGATTTTAAACTATTCAGTGTCCCATTGTGCCCTATGAATGACTGACTCTTGGTTTATGTACAGGTTCCTCATGAGCACAGTTAAGTGTTCCAGAGTACTCACGCTCTGTAATGTTGTCCATAGCTTGTCAAAATCAACACAATCAAAAGCCATTGCCTAGCCAATAAAACAGAGGTAGACATCTTTCTGATACTCTGCTTTCACAGCCATGATCCATCTGATGTTGGCAATATCCTATTCCACATCCTTGTCTGGATCTGGCTTGAATCTCTGGCAGTTCCCTGCCAATGTACTACTGCAGCTATTTTTCACCTTTAGCAATATTTTACTTGCATTCGATATGAATGATAATTGTCAGATGATTTCTGCATTCTATTGGTTCACCTCTCTTTGGAATGGGCACAAATATGGATCAAATATTGACCACTTAGCTGTCTTCAAATTTCTTGGCATAGATGAGTGAGTGCCTCCAGTTCTGCATCCATTTGGTGAAAGATTTCAATTTGTATGTATTTCATCAATTCTTGGTGCCTTTTTCTTTGTCAATGCATTCAGTGCATCTTGGATGTCTTCCTTCAGTACCACTGGATCTTGACCACATGCTACCTGTTGAAATAGTTGGACAACTACCATTTCTTTTTAGTGCAGTGACTTGTTATCTACTTTTCATGCTTTCTGCTTCATTCAATATTTTGCCCATCAAATCCTTCAATGATGCAATTTCAGGTTTAGTTTTTTTCCTTAGTTCTTTCAGTCAAACAAATGCTGAGTGTGTTATTCCGTTTTGGATTTCTAATTCCAGGTCTTTGCACAGTTCATTTTAATATTTTGCTTTGACATCCTGAGCTGAGCTGTCCTTTATATTTTTCTGTTCAGCACTCAACTCATTTGAGAGTATCCGCTGACATCCATTTGGCCTTTTCCTTCTTTCTTTTCTTCTTAATGACCTTTTGTTTTCTTCCTGTGTGGTTTCCTGATGTCATCCCACAATATTGTCTAATGAATCAAATCTGTTCTTAAGATGATCTCTAAATTCAGGTGAGATATGTTCAAGGTCATAGTTTGGCTCACGTGGGCTTGTTTTAATTTTCTTCAGCTTCAGTCTGAACTTATATATGAGCAATTAATGATCTGCTCCACAGTTTGCCCCTAGCCTTGTTTAGGCTAATGATATGGAACTTTCCCGCTACTTCTTTCTACAGATGTAGTCAATTGGATTTCTGTGAATTCCATCTGGTGAGGTCCATGTGTATAGTCATGTTTTACGCTGTTTAAAAGAGGTATTTGTAATGAAGAAGTCATTGGTCCTGCAAAATTCCATCATGCATATCTCCAGCATCATTTCTATCACCAAGGCCATATTTTCCTTTTTCTTTGTTTCTAACATTTGCATTCCAATCGTCAATAATTAGCAATACATCTTGATTGCATGTATGATCAAGTTGGCATAATTCTTCATTTTCATCATTACTAGCTTTAATGACTGGCACATAAATTTCAATAATAGTGGTATTGACTAGTATAGTTCATAAAGATATATGAAAATTATCCAGTAACAAACAGCATTATATTTCAAGATAAATTAAAAAAAAATTTTTCATGATGAAAAAACATTCATCATGAATGCAACATTCCTTTGAAATCTGTTATTCCCAGCATAGTAAACCATGCAACTGTCAGAGTCAAACTGGCCAATATCAATCCATTTCAGCTCACTAATGTCTAGGATACTGATCTTTATGCCCTCCATTTCATTTTTTAAAACTTCCAATTTTCCTAGGTTCATATTTCATACATTTCATGCTATGATTATTAATGGATGTTTGCAGCTGTTTTTTCCTCATTTTGAGTTGTACCCCATTAGTAAATGAAGGTTCCAAAAGTTTTACTCCATTCGTGTCATCAGAGTCAATCAACTCTACTTTGAGGAAGCAGCTCATCCCCAGTGGTATTTTCAGTGCCTTGCAACCTGAAGGGCTCATCTTCCTGCACTATTCAATATTCTAGTGCTATCTGACAGTGTTCCACAGCTATTCATAAAGTTTTCAGTAAGTAAACATTCAAAATACTCTGCTTCTCTTTCTTCCTAGTTTGTCTGGAATCTATACTAGGTACTTTAAAAATAAAGGCTGAAGAGAGAATAGCGGCAAATACTGTTAATCAGTGGTACATGGAGGGCACTGTAATCATTGCAATGAAACACAATACAATTGGTTGAGTGCAAAACTGATTTTCTATAATGTACACTACCACTTAATTCATAATAAAAGCTTTAAAAAAAAAAGGCTGGAAGAGAAGTCATTTATTGAAACATATGACTTTAAACACATCTAAAAGATGACGTAAAGGATAAGGAGAGGTGGGGTAAAATAACAAAGTAGGCAGAAAGGCTATGGGACCCTCTGCAGTAAGGTAGCAGAAAACTGGATGGTAGTCCTAGAACTCTGACATTCAGATGAAAGGATAGAGAAGTGAATTCAGTGCTTACTGGGAGAAAGACCTGAGCAGACAGAGCAAAAGAGGAGGTGATTGCTGAGCTGTGGACGACAACCAGACCACTACAGTCATCTTGAGCATTGTGAGCAGTTTCCAAGACAACAAAACATATTTGCATTGCAGAAACCTACCTGTGGTTGGCAGAAACAAAGACAGCCTACACCAGCGTACACCCCCAAGAAAGCTCCCATTTTCCAGATGTCAGAGCCCCATAGACGTGAACACTGAGGTTATGAGTACCATTGAAAGAGAGAGGAGCTACCCACAATAACCCTACTAGGGCAGGCAATGCTCCAATACTGCAAAGTTTGCCCAGGTCAGCTGTGGACTAGCTCTCACTAAAAGAAATGAATAAACAGATGCATGGGGTAGAGTAAGAACAACAAAAACGAAAGGAAAGACTGGTTATCTGTATGGGCCAGACAGGCACAGCGGAACAATCAACAACTTTCTCAGGAGGCTGTGAAGGCAAGAGGTGCAAAGGCATACCATTTATTGGTGGAGAGAAAGACATTACTGTTGTTTTTCATTCTTTTTTTTTTTTATAACTGCTGTTTGCTTAATTTGCTTGTTTACTTTCCTTCTCTCTTGTGTTTGTGTTTTCATTTCTTGCCTCATCTGACAGGAGAAAGTAACTGCAACCATACTGCCCAACCACAGCCATATCTTCTACAACGCTACCAATTGGGCTAGATCAATACCAACTGTTATACACCAAATCAATGACAACAATCAACATTTGCTAAATCAACCCTGAACTAAACTTCACAAACAGATTGACACAAACTCATTTCCTGATCACACCAACCAGGAGACAGTTGGTAAATGCCTCAGAATACACCAACATACATTAATTAACTTAATAAAAATACACCACCACAAAACAACGGAAATTTCTGTTCATATGAAGAAACAAAACAGAGTAGCTCAAACAAACAACCAAGGGACAGAGCTAGAAAATGTTTTTTAGGGGAAAAAAAGCACTGAACTACCTGAAAAATAATTCAGGGAAACGATACTTGGGTACCTCACCAAATGATTCACAGAAGGAAGGTCAAGGAAAACAAAGAAGAATTCAGAAAAGCACTACAGAAACAATCAAACAAAACAACTAAAAAGGATTGAAGCCAATACAAAACCTGAAAACAGAAATCCAGAAGATTAATACTAAGATATTAGAAATGGACAATACACTGAAAGAGCATAGTAGATTTGAATCAATGGAAGCCAGAATTACTGACCTGGAAGATAAATCTATCAATACTAGTGAGCTACAATTAAAAAAAAAAAAAAAAGAATGGAAAATCTGAAGAAAGTCAAAGATTCATGTGGGCCAACATGAAAAGAAATAACCTAAGGATGAGCAGCATTTCAGAACAAAGAAGGGATGAAGAGAAGCAAAGAAAAGATATTCAAAGAGATGCTGGCAGAGAATTTCCCTAACATCATGAAAAATGAGAAGATAAGCAATCAGAAAAGTGAATAAACCCCAAACAGGATAGACACAGCAAGAAAATCACCAAGACATAGAATCACGCTCTCTAAAATAATAGACAAGGAAAGAATCCAGAAAGCAGTTCCAGGAAAAAAAGGGAAAGGTTACCTACAAAGGAAAACCAATAGGATTAAGTTCTGGTTTCTCAGGCGAAACCATGTAAGCACAAGGGCAATGGGGAGACATATATAAAACTCTGAAAGAAAACAACTGCCAACAAAGAATCATATACCCAGCACAATTGTCCCTGAAATACAAAGGTGACACTGGATCATTTCCAGATAAACAGACATTAAAGGAATTTGTAAAAACCAAGTCAACTTTACAAAAAATACTAAAGGGGCTCCTTTGGACTGAGAACTAGCTGCAGCAGAATAAAACTGGAGATTGACATATTCATCACAAAACCACCCAAAATTCAAGCCAGATATAGAAGTATCGAAAGTAAAACAAAACTGTTGTTGTTGAGTGCCACTGAGTTGGTTTCAACTCATAGCGACCCAGTATAGGGTTTTCTAGGAGGCCTTTTTGCAATTCTGTACTTATTCTATAGAATCACACCAGTCTTCCACAAAATTACAAGACTGAAAACAGGGAATCAGAGATATCAATTAATAATGAAGATAACTACAAAGCAAAAAGAGGTAAAAGTATAGTTATTGAATTCCAAATGATAAAGTCACGTAGATTTCAAGATAAAACAGACTTTTAAAAACGGGAAATAATAAACTACAGGGTAACCTAAAGGAAACTTAATATTCCTTCACAATAAGTCAAGAAAAGGAAAATTCATGAACATTATTATCCCTCAGTGCCACACCAGGTTATATATATACCACTATTTACCTCCATCTCCTTTAGTCCATGCATACCTCCATTTCTTTACTTGTCTTCATCATTCTTCTGCTGCCCTCCCCTTCTTATATATTGCCCTCCCTATCACCAAGCTCTGGTAGCGTAGTGGTTACGAATCGGGCTGCGAACCACAAGGTCAGAAGTTTGAAACTACCAGCTGCTCCGTGGGAGAAAGATGAGGCTTTCTGCTCCCGTAAAGATTTACAGCCTCAGAAACCCTGTTGAGGGTCGCTATGGGTCGGAACCGACTTGACGCTAAACAACAACAATCACCCAAGCTAACATGTGTCTACCCTGTAGCCAGTGAAGTACTCTCCTCTACCTTCCATCTCTGGTAATCATCAAAGAATGTCTTTTAAATATGAAAACCTTTTCTTAAGTTTTTACAATAATGGTCTTTTACAATATTTGTCCTTTTGTAACTAATTTCACTCAGCAAAATATCCTCCAGGTTCATCCATGTTATGAGATATTTTGCAGATTCATCGTTACTCTTCAACATTGCATAGTATTCCACTGTGTGTATGTATCAAAGTGTGTTTATGCATTCTTCCATTGATGGGTATTTAGGTTGTTTCCATATTTTTTGCTCTTGTGAATAGTGCTGTGATGAACATCTGTGTGCATGTATCTTCTCATGTCCTTGCTCTTATTTCCTGTAGATATATACCAAGTAGAGGACTTGCTAGGCCGTAAGATATTTTTATTTTCTGAGGAAGTGCCTATACCATTTCCAGGAGTGGTTGAACCATTTTATAGTCCCATCAGCAATGTAGGAAGGTCCCAGTCTCTCCACACCTTCACCAGCATTTGTTGTTTTCTGTTGTTTTGTTTTGTTAACTTTGCTATTAACACTAGTGCAGCGTGGCACTACAGGGACAGGATGCTGGACCAAAAGGTCACAGGTCAAGCTTAGCAACCACTCCTCAGAAACCCTATGTAGGGTCACTATGAGTTGGAAACTACTCATCAACACTTAACAGTTTAACCCAAAAGGTTGGTGGTCTGTAACACATGGACAGGTTCGTAATCACTGATATGAAATAAAGTGTATGATTTGTTGAAAGCAAAGCTGCTGATCTTGTCTGAAAACTTTCACTCAACTCACAATGAAAAGTTTTGTTTTGTTTTGTTTTTTTAAAAAAAACAAAACAAACAAAAAAGAAGGCTGAAAATGGCACCTTCCCCAGGATGACCCCTTCTCCAGGAATAAAAAAAAAAAAAATCTCTGGAAAAGGAAAATTAGGCAAAAAGAAATTCTGGGAGAGAAAATTAGTTCCACTTTAAATATATTGGGTTCAAGTTGCTATTAAGAATCAAGAACCAGATCTTGCTTGGATATAAAAATATAGTTAACATATACAGCACTGAGGATCATTCAGAAAAATTATGGACGAAAAGAGGCTTTCCAAGGAATATAGAATGAGGACTGTTAAGACAACATTGAAAAGTCCTGTATTTCAAGAGTAGGAAGAAACACTGAAGATGGAAGACATTAAAAGCAGAAGAGACTACTTTAAAGGCAACCAGTATAATGGCATTCTAAGTGAGAACTACAGAAGTTAGAGAAAATGAAGTGTTAGAAAAGGAAGGTCTTTGAATGTGGTAACGTAGAATAATGGATATAAGCAATGAAATAACTAAGTTGGAAGACCTGAGGTCAAAACAGAAGTCTGAATACAAGAAGTTAAGAAATGAATAAGAAATAGGACGTGCAGACAGGAAGTTAAATTACACTAGATCTTGGTTTAAAGGAGAAGAGGAAATGATAGGTTGAAGAGTCAATTTAAAAGATGTTTTTATGATGAGGAGTCTTGGGCCATGTATATTGAATTATTATAACAACTCACACTTAATAAGTGATTACTTAGTGTCAAGTACTATTCTTAGTTCTTCACATATAGTAAACAATTCCACCTTAAAACAATTCTACAAAGGAAGTACCATCATCAAATGCTCTGATTTTACAGACAATGAAACTGAGGATCAATTAACTTGTTCATGGTCATACACGGGCAGCAGCCTGACTTTTTAACTTGTGCTCTTAAACCAAGCAACTACAGATATAAGAAAAAGTGGTGCAACAGATACATTTGGTATTAAAGAAGACTGGATAACAATGAGTTCCAAATAAAAACACAGGAGATTTTCTAGGAATGGATGGAAGACTGTTATTTGAAATGGGAAAAAAAAAGCAGAGGATAGAATATGTTTAAATAGAAGGGAGGTTAAGGGAGGAAAAGTTAAATGAATCCATTGTCTTAACTATGCAGTACAGTTTAATGGTTAAAAGTATAGGCTCAGAAGTCAGACTTTAGTTGAATGTCAACTTTAATAAGTACCACAGCTTTGTACAGCCACAGTGTTCCTTAGACGTGAGGATATTAAGACTTCATCTCTTGTATTTTGGACATGTGGTCAGGAGGGACTGGTTCCTGGAGAAGGACACTGTGTTTGGCAAAGTGAAGGCTCAGCAAAATAGAGGAAGCTCCCCAGTGAGACAGACTGACACAAAGGCAGCAACAATGGACTCAAACATAACAACAGTTGTGAGATGGTGCAAGACAGGGGAGGGTTTCATTCTG
This sequence comes from Chrysochloris asiatica, assembly GCF_000296735.1. Taxonomy (NCBI): domain Eukaryota; kingdom Metazoa; phylum Chordata; class Mammalia; order Afrosoricida; family Chrysochloridae; genus Chrysochloris; species Chrysochloris asiatica. Next base: position 18,376,927 of record NW_006408535.1, read on the forward strand.
TTGTGCATAAGGTCCTTATGAGTTGGAACTGACTCAACAGCTCCTAACAACAACATATTTTATAGTGTATTATAATTAAATTAATTTGTACATTTAACGTGTTATATACAAGGTCTGTTACAATTATTCAGTAAATGGTAATTATTTTTAGGTGGAAACACTGAATTACCCCATTTAATTTCCATTATGGAAGTACTTCAGCTCAGTCTTTCTCACCATCCCTCACTCATTCCTCCCTGTAGGAGGACACATTTTACCTGGTTGATGAACTAAATATCAAACATGGATCTCTTCAGATCCATGTCTGCAAGGACGTTCCCGTTCATTTGCTCTCTAGCATGCAATAAAGAATCTACCTCACATTGTCTCTAACAAAGTCCATATGTTACTGTTGCTGTCAAGCTCTGTCGAGTCAGTTACAACTTGTAGCGATCCTGTATAGGGTTTCTGAGGCTGTAAATTTTTGTAGAAGCAGAAAACCTCCATCTTTCTCCTGCAGAGTGGCGAATGGGCTTGAACTGCCGACCTTCTGGTTTGTAGTCCAGTCTTATCCATCACGTTCTGCTAGTTCTGGCAGAAAAAGCCTTGGTGGTGCTGTGGATTAAACACTAGACTACTAACCACATGGTTTGAAGTTCAAATCCACCAGCTGCTCCATAGGAGAAAGATGAGGCTGTCTGCTCTTGTAAAGAGTTAGTCTTAGAAACCTAAAGGAGCAGTTCTACTTTGCACTGTAGAATCGCTATGAGTCTGAATCAACTCTATGGCATTGAGCTGTTTGCTTTTTCTAAAATTCTGGGGACAGTTACCTAGGCTTTTTACACATAGAATAAAGTCACACTAAATTATTTTATCAACATACACCTTTTAATTGAATCTTTACCTGTCTGACTTTTACATCTATCTCATAACTAGTTCTAAATTCTGTTGTATTAAACAGAAATATTATATGACAACCCCTAAAAATTCCTACTATTTACAGACCAGTTATTTATTTTCAGATATACCGAAAATACAATTTACATTTTAATAAAAATACACATTTCTTACCCTGATTATAATTTGTGCAACATCATAGTCTGAAACATCATCTAAAATCGGTTGGGTATTCTCTGGTCCATAAACAAGGCAGTTAAATAGGGTTTTAGAAAAGAAACCAGGTGAAGGACCACCATGAACCAAAGAAATTGCAAGCATTTTGCCAACTTCATAGTAAAGATTCTCTTTCAGAGCTGCAAATATGAACAGAAATATGCCAAAAACCATTTATTATAAGAGATCATTTTAAATAAATATATAATACATTTTAAAAGTATTAGATAGTACAAAATAACTTAATTCTCAGAAGCCATTACCATGCACGAAATATAATCGCTCCTAAAATATACAAAATAACGTATTTTTATAAACATAAATTAATATCCTATCATTGAAAAAGTATAAATATAAAACACCTTTAAAACATCACCTATAATCCTATCACTTTTATAACCATTGTACAACACTTCGGTTTATTTTTATCTATGTCTGTATACATACACATAAATTTATTCAGCTTTTTTTCTATGTACTACGTATTTAAGCTTTTCTTAAATTATTCAAAAGTGCTCAAGTTCACAATTAACAAATGCATTAGGACTAACTCATTTCCCTATTGTTGGGCTTCCTGGTTTAGCAACATGTTTACCTATGCAACACATGCTACAATCAATATCTATTTACGTATGCTTGTGTCTATCTACTACTACGTGAGGAGGCTTCAAAAAGCTTGTGAAAAATGGAATTGAAAGATAACTTTTTGATGTCCCTTCATATTTTATTATTAGTTCTTATTTATGGTAATACAAGAGAAGGATTAGGCTTTCTGGTCCCACAAAAGATTTAAAAGCCTCAGAAACCAGGGACTTAACAACAACATACGGCAATAGTGGGTCAAAGTAAATGATCATTTTTATGGTTGATGGCACATATTACTAAATATTATCTTCCAAATTGGTACAAACTTACTATCTTAGCACACCCTCACAGCTTTAAATGCTTAAATTGTCAATTAATTACTTTAGCAACTTCAATAGGCTAAAATATATTTATTTTTTCTAATAATTAATCAAAAGCAATTACTGAATATCAGTAACATTAACAATAATCGAATTAGCAACATATTAGTTGTCACATTTTACAGATGAAGAAACTGAGATTCAGAGAGGCTAGTGCTCAATTTAAGTACAGAAAGCTATTGACCTAAATGTGTACAAACTTGGATTCAGGTTTTGCAACTTAAAGTCACTGTATCAAAGCTGCCTTAACAATATTACGAGGAGGGCTTTCCAAAACAGTTTAGAATTAAATAGTATATATTGTATATAGTATAAATAATCCTTGAAAAATTTTCAGTTATTTCAGTGATGCTTTAAGGAATGAATGATGAGGAGGTTCTAGGTAGCATACAGAAGGAATTTCAAAATGGAATGAATTTCCTATTGCAACAAAGGTGATATATAAAACTACTAGAAAAGAATGCTAGAATTACCCATTGTTTTGAGATACCTGTTTTAATTACATACAACCTCACTATTAATAAAAATAGAAATATACCATATAATTAATTGCATAGAGAAAAAATTTAAAAGGTAAGCACATTGAAAAAGCTGTCATGTGTGAACTGGAACATTATGTTATCAAAATCCTGTATTGTGAAGTAACATGCCAACTGCAAATTTCAAATATATGACCAAGAAGAATTCAAATTAGTTTCTATCCCGTTTTGTCACTCTATTCAAATGAAATTAAGAGCGTGAATATACATTACTTTAAAATAAAATTACATTTGATTATGGAAATATTTTAAGAAGGATATTGTATAAAGAAATTCTGAATATTCTAAAACTAATGTTTCACAACAAAGTTTACTTTATTACAAAAATTTTCTGTTCCCCTCCCACCCTCCCCCACCTGCCCCTTTTCCGTGACTATCAGTATTTTAGTAATAAAGTGGATTGGATATTTAGACCAAAGGAACAGAATATTAATTCTAACCAGGCATTTCCTTCTTTATACAAGCCATATTCAGTAAGTACAATAGTAAATGAAATAATTACCTTGAGAATTAAGAGATAAGTTCTTTGACAAGGACCCTTCAAACAATGATGAGTTCTCAAGATGCTGCATTAAGAGACTTAGAAATTCGTGCTTTGATCCAGGATGCTCTCTTCCAAAATTATCACTTTCATTAACATACGCTACTTCAATTGTATATGAAGGATTAAAGTTCTGATTTTTGAATCCATCTAAGGCACTATTCCAGATATTGGCTTTGTTGATATATAATTTTTTAGTTTTTTTTTTAATTTGGAAGCCTAGCTCTATTAAAACTGCTGAAAGATCTCTTCTAAATTTGATGCCTTGCCTATAAAACATGAATTTAAACATACAGGTAAGTACTCTAAAGTACTTTATGTGAAACAGTAGTATACAGCCAATAATAAAAAAGGAAAATAGATTAAAAGGAAGTTCTTCCCGGACTCCCACCAAAGGCAGAACAATGGCTGCCACTGGAACCAAAAAATTACTTGATAATCTTAGTTGTAAATTCTTCATTCCCTCTCCCCAGTCTTCTATTAAATTATAATCACAAAATGTCATTAATGAGAAGCCCTGATAACACAATGGTTAAGTATTTGGCTGCTAATCAAAAAAGGTTGGTGGTTTGGCTACACCAGCCATTCCATGAGAGAAAGCTGTGGCAGTGTGCTTCTATAAAGATTTCAGCCTTGGAGATCCTATGGGGTAGTTCTACCCTGTTCTATAGGGTTGCTATGAGTAGAAATTGACTCAATGGCAATAGGTTTAGCTTTTGGTTAATGTCAAAAGTATTTATGAATTTTATGTAAAATTTGATCAATTCAGCAGATTTGGGTTTAAGAGTCAGAAGATCAAACTATTTTACCTTTCCAGCCAATGGCCATAGTAAAATTGCTTAACTGAATCTTATTATTAGGTTCAATAAATCTTTTAAAAATGCAGTATTTATAATCTTTGCTTACTATGTACAATATATGTTTTTTATAAGTAACTCAATATATTTTACTCATAAAGTTAATTAGAAGTAGAGTCAATATTATAGGCAGGATTAACAATTTCTTATAATTAAAGATACTTTATTATAAAGAGTATTTTTCACTTTAAGTCAGTAATTCATAGAGTGGTCCCCAAACGAAAAACAGTAGCAGTAACATCATCAGGGAACTTGTTACTGATGCAAATTCTTGAGTCATAGTGCATATTTTCAGAACCAGAACCTCTGAACAGGAGGCTCAGCAATCTGTTATAAGACCTCCAAATAACTGTATGGACTAACTCAATTTCTCCGTCTCAGTTTCTCCATCTGTAATTGGAATTTTTCTACATTAGGTATAAATCTGTTCCACCCTAAGACATACAATTCCCTGGTATGAGTCAGGTTTTACCTTTTCTTTCTCCCCATAATCCCCTACTAATTAATCAGTCCAGACTTAAGAAAAAACAAAAGTACTTTAGAAGTAAAATAGTATTTCAGAAATATACTTTCATCTAGCACGTGGATTCCTTCCAATTGCCTAGATCACTAAGAACTCTGATGCTACTCTTCTAGAATATGACGCCATGTTAATGTTTTTAAAGTTGGATCAAGAAGACAAGCTTCCCCAGTATTACATCACATCTTTGAAACACTGAATACTTAAGTTATTTCCACCTCTCTCTGGGAATCCATTTATCACATATTTTTACCAAAAAGTTTACTTTTCCTTTTTCTAAGTCTTTGAACTTCATACTATTTTTAATAAGAAAATACTTAACCATGGTTCAGATATGAATTTTACTTTTATTCTTTTTATCCCTATTAGGCGAAAACCAAGCTTCTAGAAAATCTTTTGCAAAGTGACTATACTTAAAAAAATTATAACTTCACTTTAATAAATACCAGACACAGTACAAAGATGTAATTCTAGTCTTATTTAAATGTTTAATGAGGGATGATTTCAAACATGAGTTATTTTGCTATTTTCTGGAAATAGTTAGAAATTAGTGTGGCAATACAGTGGCTCCATAAAATAAGCACTGGACTGTGGACCACAAGGTCCACAGTCTGAGTCTGTCAGCCACTCCTTGGGAGAAAGATGAGGCTTTCTGTTCCTGTGAAGATTTAAAGTCTAAGAAACCCTACACAGGGTCTCTATGAGTTAGAACTAACTCAATGGTATTTAACAACAACTTATAAATACTGCTTAAAATTTTTCTAAAGGAAAGAGCCCACACTTAGACCTGTGGCACTGAAATAAATATATTAAACAAATAACTACAATATCAAGAAATAAACCATCTTTTAAAAATGTAATTTCTTCCTTTAAACAAAGTGATAGTGAATATTTTAACTTCTTATCTTACTCTATAACACCTTAAATGTACTTTTCAGATAAGTGATTTTTAAAGTCTCCTGAAAATGGTCTATAGTATAAAAATCTATTTTATATCAATCTTAGTACACAATAAAATGATCAACACAAATTCCACCTTCTACAGACACATTTAGAAGTCCTGGTGTGGCAGGGTAGGATAAACCACTGGACCGCAAGGTTGTTTTGAACTGCAAGGTAGGTGGTTCAAACTCACCAGCCACTCCTCGGAAACCCTTTATAGGGTCACTATGATTTAGAACTGACTGAATGGCACTTTACAACAACATACACCTTTAATATACATTCTTTTTATGTGTGCTACAATCTATATTTCGTTTACTTTCCTTTATTTGAAAGCGGACTGAACTAATTTCATAATCAATCGTTGGGTCTTGGGCTGCTAACCACAAGGTCGGCAGTTCAAACTCAACAGGGTTGCTATGCATTGGAACCAAATGAACAGCACTTAACAACAACAAAGTTTGAAAAGCACTATTCCAGACTACTGAATGATCACATAATACTGTGAATAATTTTGTGCAGAAGTTTTCTCTAAAGAGATTTTGATATTTCCCCTGCCCCCAATGCATATACATACCTCAGCAGATCTTTACTTTGAGCTCCATTTGATTGTCTGAGTAATTTAGGTGATGTCTCTTCCAATAAACAATCATTAATGCCAATGCTATTTGATTTGGGTAGAGCATGTTTTTTGGCTTTTTGGAAATCTGCAGATTTAAATCCTAATGTTAGCATAACAGAAATAAAGGCAGAAAAAATTTAAAAATATGTGTTTGAGTAAAAAATTCTTACTCTATTACCTGAATTGTAGAGAATGCCTCTACATTCCAAACACTCCCAATTTTGTTCCCATGATCGCAGTGATGAACAGGCTAAATGTGTTCCACTAGAACCACAACATTGACAACGCTTGATTTCCCATTTGCTGAGGAAATAAAGAAAAGCAAATTTTTATATTTGGCACCAAGATATACTAATTCCAACCACCATACTCAAACAGACCCTACTCAAGGAAATTGATTATGTGTTTTAGAACTGTATATTTTCCTAGAAGTCTAAACTAACTTAAAATCAACATGGATATGCATATGCACATTAGGAAGAATATGATTTAGAAGGAGAAAGAAAATTTCCTTTGTATTTTCTGATGACTACGCTCATATTAGTGTAGTGGTTACCAATCGGGCTGCGAACCTTAAGGTCAGCAGTTCGAAACTACCAGCTGCTCTACAAGAGAAAGATGAGGCTTTCTGCTCCTGTAAAAATTTACAGCCTCGGAAACCCTGTACAGGGTCACTCTGGGTCGGAACTGACTCGACGGCACTTAACAACAACAACATGCTCATATGGATTCCTGTTGTGGCACTGTGGGTTAACATGCTAGACTACAAAGTCGGTTTGAACTGCAGGTCGGTGGTTCAAGGTCACCAGCTGCTCCTTGGAAACCCTATAACGCGTCCCTATGGGTCAGAACTGACTTGACAGCACTTAATAACAACAATACTGCTCATATGGTCAGTGTAAAACAGGAAGACCCTCAGTGAGATGGGATGACACAGAGGCAACAACAAGATCAAACACAGCACTGACTGTGAGGATGGTGCAGAGCCAGGCAATGTTTCATTCTGTTGTACACAGGGTCACTAAGTAAGAACTGACCAATGGAACTAACAACAATAATGCTCAGAGGGAGATGACTGTGTCAGTGAATTTAATATGGAAGAAGCATTTAATAAGTAAATAATTTTATTTAAAATATTCCCATTCAAGGGGAGTACTATTTCCTAAAATAAGCTTCCTCATATACCTCAGGTATTGTGCAGCTTAAAATGGATCCAGATTTCCTATCTAGTTCATACATAAATTCCTGTAACTATTATCTCTCCAGGTTTCCTCACTGTGTTATATGTGTCCGTTCATATTCTAATTTTCTGTTTGGATATTAGAATATACAAGTTGTGGTATGAGACCCTCTCTTTGTATGGATATAACTCCATCCTTTCAATATAGGAATGGATATTGCTCTTTGAGTGTGTGGATATGTAGGTGGGGAGCAAGGTAGCAAGATGCCCATCTCTGGCAAGTGTTAAGTATATTATACTCCCTCTGTGTTAGTATGGTTTGGAAGGTATTTATCCTCTGTGCATATGTTTCTGAACACAGTTCTGTTCAATGACGATGAAGAGGCAGATGACAAGTAACATGAGTGCTTATTATGCACATTCTTCACGTATTTAGTTTAATCCTCAAAATTTGAGAAGGAAGAATCATTGTTTCCTTCATTTTAAAGAAGAAATCACATCTATGCCATGTTGTCACTCACTGTAATTGTTTTCTTAGGTCAAGAGAGAGGAAGATTATAAAGAAACTATTCAGATAATAGCTGTCAATGTCCAAGTAGGCAAGGATATCAAATTCAAAAAGTAACTTTCAAGAAGGGAATTTTAAAAGCTACTGGTTGGCCCAGCAAACATCACAGCAAGTGGTCAGGTCCCCTCAGTGCAAACCCCCTTCCAAGAATAAGACTCAATGGGAATACACGCTCCTCACCAATAAAGTGAAATGAGGGAAAAACAGCAACAAAGTGGCGAGCTAAGCCCAACAATGTGGCGAGCGAAGCATGCAGCTGATAAAATGAAAGGGCATATGCACAAGAACACCCACACTTACAGATAATACCCACTTGACCTGGCTTCAATGACTGGATGATCAGAGCTCAACCAGAAGAAGAAAGAAGAGGAAAAAAAGAGTAATATGACACAATTTGATGAACTTGGCCTACACCTATGGATGCAGTAGCTCAAAAGAGGGAACAAATTCTTACAGCAAGAATCATTCCCACAACCTCCACACACAGAGTAGACAGGGATGGGCAACTTGGACAATGGCTATTCAAAATGGGGGGGAGGTGGGGAAAGGGGCTACAAAGGCAAGAAGTGACTGGCTTATAAGTTTTCAAGAGGGAACATAGAGCCAGGGGGCCTGGAGGAAGGCAGAATCTCCAGTGAGTAGTATCCAATCTGTCTAGGCGGAGCTGATGAAATGAAATGCAGATAGGTCTCTTGTGATACAATAGTGAAAAATTGTTATCAGGACTGATTGTGAAGGTTGGAAATATAAAGGTAGACATTTTATAGCAAGGAAGGGAGTGATTAACTTTCTTGTCTAGGAGCGGAGGTCCCTAGGACCATCAACGGAGAAGAGCCGAGAGTGGGACCCAACCCAGAGAAGCAGTGATGTCTGAGATGGAGGCAGAGATGATGATGTGGAGCGATGGAGCAGCTGGAGACTTTAGATCCAGAGAGGGAGAGCAACTGTGTGCTGAAGACCAGAGGGTGGGGGTGGGGGGGGCATTGTAGGGGGCAGGCTATATGACACAGGTCAGGTCGCAGTGGGGGTAGAGACATTTTGCACAGCAAATGACTCTCAAAAAGCTGGTCCCTATCTTCCCTTCAAGTTAACTCTGAATTCATTTGTAAAAATATATAATATTGCCTTATTCACAGCTTTTTACTGTGAGCTCTACAAACCTTGGGAAGAGACAATTATCTTGACTTCAGTAGCCTGAATTCAAAGAGAATTATATAAATTACTCCCTTTCACAGAAATCCTAAGTACAAAGTAACTGCATTTGTGAGACCACAAAGCAGATAACAAATTAAAGTTAAGCTGACCTACCCCTATAGACCTCACCACAATAAGTCACCAGCCAGAATTCACAAACCCCTACATATAAGCACCTGTGTGTAAATAAGCAGAAAATAATGAACTTAAGTGAAGTGTAGTTTTAACTTGATAATCTACATTTCCTGCAGCAATTAACCAGGTTGGGCTTTATGCCACATAGCTTCCAAGCAATTTAGTGAATACTTTAAAAAATAAATAAGTAGATGTTAGAAATACTTTTTATGAAAATAATAGTACACTATGTAGGATGGAAGATTGATAATCAGTGGAAATAATAAGGTAGTGCAAGCACTGATGATTAATAGAAACTTAAGTTACTAAGAAAATGTAATAAGTAGTCTGATAAATAGAAATGATTTGTGTAAGGTTTGACTTAATCTTTTAGTGGAAACAATTTATCACATACTGGGAAAGGAGATGAAAGTCAGTTTGATCATCACAGAAATATTTTTGTCAAAGTTGTCTAATGACCAGGTGACAAGAATGTTGTGATTAACTGTGTAATAATTCAAGAAAAGATCAAAGTGTCAATTCATTATACACTGTGTAGTTTTAAGTATAAAAATAAAGACTTGCTGAGCCGGGCCATAAGAAGGGACAGAACAGGCCGGACAGCACAGCAACGGAACAACAAGCTAACAGAGAAAGACAGCCTTTCAATTGCTTTCATTTTCGCCGATTCTGTGTCTCCTCTCGTGTCTCACGACTCCCGTGGAAAGCTGGACTCCCACAATACCCTTTGGTTGGCTGATGATGCATGGAGGGGATTGTAAACATGGCAATAAAACAATTTACGATAGAATGAATGTAAAACTAATGTTCTCCCATGTAAACTATCAAGGTAGCTCTGGTAGCGTACTGGTTACGAATTGGGCTGCGAACCTTAAGGTCAGCAGTTAGAAACTACCAGCCGCTCCACGGGAGAAAGATGAGGCTTTCTACTCCCGTAAAGATTTACACCCTC
>NW_006408535.1:18388238-18389482 GCF_000296735.1 Chrysochloris asiatica
AGGCACCAGGAATGGATAAAATCAAAACTGAAATCTTTCAAGAAAGTGAGGCAGCACAGGAGGCACTCACTCATCTCTGCCAAGAAATTTGGAAGACACCTATCTGGCTGACTGATTGGAAGAGATCCCTATTTGTTCCCATTCCAAAGGGAGGTGACCCAACAGAATGCGGAAATCATCGGACAATCTCTGATATCTCAAGCGAGAAAAGTTTCCCTAAAGGTAATACAGAAACGGCTACAAGCATACATTGACAGAGAACTTCCAGAGGTTCAAGCTGGATTCAGAAGAGGCCATGGAATGAGGGATATCGTTGCTGATGTCCGATGGATCTTAGCTGAAAGCAGAGAATATCAGAAAGGTGTTTACCTGTGCTTCATAAAAAAAATGCTAAAAAGTGTTCTTTGACTAAGAATCAACAATAGCAGACAATAGCCTGAGATCAAAATACATGAATACCACCCAGAACTCAATACAGATATAAAAGTATTTACAAATACATTAGTAAAACAAACCTAGGAGACTGAAAATATGAGAACCAGTTACCAATGTATAATGAACTCAACTACAAAGCACAAAGATGGAATAGTACAGATACAAAACTTTCAAATGACAAGGAAGTCAAGAAGATTTCAAGATAAAACAGACTATTGTAAGAAGGGAAAAAAATTAATATATTACAGGGTAACCTCAAAGAAATATAATATACCTGCACATCAAAATTAAAAGAGTGGAAAATCAGCAAGATTTAGTAAACATTAACACAACACAAATGAAAATTAAAACAAACCCACAAACAAAATGAACTCAGCATAGAAAACTATGTGGAACAAAGATTCCAGTAGCACCACAAAAATGTGCACAGAAAAATGAAAACAATCAATTCAACAGCTCACAACATGGTTGAACCCAGAGGACATTACGCTAAGTGAAATTAGCCAATCACAAAAGGACAAACAATATATGAGACCAATTTTGTAAAATGTGGGTAATTATTCATGGGTTAGAGGGTAGACACATACTAACAATGGAGACAAGGCAGGCAATATACAAGAGGGATTTTAGCAGAGGGGAAATGAAAGTAGCAGGAGACATGGAGGAATGCAATAGTTAAAGTGAATACAGGTAAATACTGTTAACTGTTGGTACCCAGAGGGGATTGCAACTATGTAATGAAGCAACTTAAAATACTTACTGATAAAGATCAAAGGCCACAGCCTTCAGTATGGATTGCATCCCAATGT
>NW_006408535.1:18389961-18391218 GCF_000296735.1 Chrysochloris asiatica
CTTTGGATATATTGTCAGGAGGGACCAGTCACTGGAAAGGGATATCATGTTTGGTAAGGTGGAGGGTCAGAGAAAAAGAGGAAGACCCCCAGCCAGATGAATTGGCAAATTGGCAGCATCAATGGGCTCAAGCGTGGAAACAATTGTGAGGTTGGCTCAGGACTGGGCAATATTTTGTTCTGTTGTGCACAGGGTCACTATGAGTCGGTACTGACTCAATGGCAGCTAACAACAACAATGAAGCAAAGTATATCATTTGTTGAATGTAAAGCTAATGATCTGCTCTGTAAAGCTTCACTTGATCCACAATAAAAAGTTTAAAAAATAGAAAGCAAAAGGACATTAAACAGACAGAAAACAAAGACCAAAATAGATGTCAGAAGAAAATTTTGAAGCTAGTTCTTGAATGTAAAGAAGCTAAAGCAAATGAAAGAAATGAATGAAGTACAGAGCTGAACAGGAACTTCTAGCAAGATAGTGTGACTAGACAGTCGCACTACATGGACCATCTATAACAAAGATATTGTTGTTTTTAAATGCTGTCTAGTAGGTTTCGACCATACAACAGACCAGATGAAAATCCTGGATCCCAGAACTTCAGAGGAAGAGTTAGAGAAATGTATTGAGCACTTGCTTGAAGGAGAAGCCAAACAGATACAGTAAAAAAGGGAGACTGATGAAAGGCAGGCCAGACGCACGCGACCATGTTGTGAGCAGTTTTGGCAATAGAAGTGGACTAGCAGACAGATTTACACAAGTGATGGAAAAGGTGAGATTCTTTCTTTTTTTGGACACTCCCCTGGTCCAAAGATGTGGTCAGCTCCCACTGTTATCCAGCCCCAGGGCAGAATCTTATGTATGGGTGTTAGAAGCCATGTGGTTAGGAGCCATACCAGTGTCAGGCAAGAGCCAGTTGCACTGCTTAAGTGCAGAATTTTGGTGTCTAGGTCCAGGTGAGCTCAGTTCTAGATCTCCAGAACCTGCAGAGCCGCCAGATCAGCACTTAAGCAGTCACTCTGCCCCCAGAAGAAATGTAGTCTTAATAGACACTGTAACCACTGTGAGGTGTTATCCAGGGCCTCCTGGAAGGACTTTCTGATTGAGTGCACTTAATACAGATCATAGAGACTGATAGGAACACCTATTGTTGTTGTTGTTAAGTGCCGTCGAGTCGGTTCCAACCCATAGCGACCCTGTACAGGGTTTCCGAGGGTGTAAATCTTTATGGGAGTAGAAAGCCTCATCTTTCTCCCGCAG
>NW_006408535.1:18391688-18413069 GCF_000296735.1 Chrysochloris asiatica
AAAAAACAACTGGGTAACAGATCAAATCAAAAATTAAATTGAAAAATTCCTTGAGTCAAACAAAAATACAACTTTCCCCAACATTTGGGACACAGTGGATAGAGTGCAATTTATAGCAATAAATGCACACATCCAAAAAGAAGAACCCAAATCACCTTAATCCAAAATCTCCAACAATTAGAAAAAGATCACAAAGTAAGCCTACTGCCACCAAAAGAAAAGAAATAATAGAGGTTAGAGCAAATGAAACAGAAAATAGAAAAACAATGGAAAAAATCAACAAGACATGAAACTGGTTCTTTGAAAGGATTAATAAAATTGACAAACTAATGGAAAATTTAACAAAAGAGAAGACAAAGATCCAAATAACATGAACAAGAAACGATATGAGTAATATCACTACAAAACCAATGGAAATAAAAAGCATAACAGAATACTATGAAGAACTGTACTCCAACAAATTTGAAAACTTAGAAGAAATGGATAAATTTCTAGAAATACACAAACTACTCAAACTAACACAGACAGAAATAAAATTGAATAGGCCTACACCAAGAGACCTGGTGTGGTGCTGCATGATAAATGCGCTAGACTGCAAGGTCAGTTTGAACCACTAGATTGGTAGTTCAAACTCACCAGTCACTCCTCAGAAACCCTAAATAGGGTTGCTATGAGTCAGAACCAACTAGACAGTCGGAACCAACTAACAACAACAAAACATAAAACTGAATAGACCTATAACAAGAAAAGAAATTGATCAAGTCATTAAAAAACTCCCAACTAAAAAGAGCAAAATTAGTCAATCACAAAAGGGCAAATATTGTTAGAAAGCACGGATGCAAAAAGAAAATATTATATGATAGTTATCAGAGGGGGTGACTGGGAGAGCAGAGAGCAGGGAATTATTCATGGGCAAGAGAGCAGACACATGTTAACAGTATTGACAAGGCAGGCAATATATAACAAAAGGAAGGTTGGCAAAGGAAAGATAAAGGTAGCAAGAGACACTGGGAGGCAACCAAGAGAAAGGAAATAGAGGTACATATTGTTAACTCATGGAACATGACAAGGATTGCCATTACTGTAATGAAGCAAAACCTATGAATTGTCAAATGTAAAACTAAAGATCTACTCTGTAAACCTTCACTCAACTCAGAATAATAAAATGTGCAAAGATCTAGAGTTAAAAAAACAAAATGAAGAACACGCTCAGCATTTCTCAAGCTGAAAGATCTGTAGAAAGCATTCAAACCTCAACTTACAATACTGACAAATTCCATGGGTTTAATGGAGCCCTGGTGTGGCATTGTGTGTAATGCACTAGAGTGCCAAGTCAGTTTGAATGGCAAGGTCGATGGTTCAAGCTCACCAGTCATTCCTCAGAAATCCTATACAGGGTCACTTTGGGTTGGAACTGACTCAATGGCACTTAACAACAACAACATGGGTATAATACAGTCCCTGTGTGGCACTGAAGGATAAGCACAAGATCAGTCTGAACTTAGAGGTCGGCAGCTCAAACCCACCAGACACTCCACAGAAACACTATACAAAGTTGCTATGAGTTGAAACCAACTCAACAGCACTTAACAACAACAACATGGGTAAGAAACTGGAGTCTTGATGTGGTGCTGTAGGATGAGCACTGGAATGCTAACTAGAAGGTCAGTGGTTCAAACTTATCGGCTGCAATTGGACACCCTATATAGGGTTACTATGACTCTAAACTAACTTGATGGCAGTTAACAACAACAATGTGGGCAACATATTGAATAATACAGAAAACATCAAAAGAAGATGGAAGTGTACAAAGCCACTGCACCAAAAAGAATTTGCCAATACACAGCCATTTTAAGAGGCACTATATGAGTAAGAACCACTAGTACTGAAGGAAGAAGTTCAGGCTGGATGGAAAGCAATTGCAAAAAACAGGACACCACTGTGTGCTGAAGATTGGGGGAGGGGTAGTGTAGGGGGCAGGCTTGCAGGGTATACCCTTTTGGGTATATGATGCATGGAGGGTATTGGAACCATGGCAATGAAACGATATATGATAGAATGAATGTAAAACTAATGTTCTCCCATGTAAACTATCATATAATTCACAATAAAACATTTAAAAAACAAACAAACAAACAACACAGGGCTCCAAGAATTGATGGAATACAAATTGAAGTGTTTCCACAAACTGAAGCACTGGAGGCATTCATTCATCTATACCAAGAAATCCGGAAGACAGAATGGAAGAGATCCATATTTGTTTCCATTCCAAAGAAAGGTAACCCAACAAGTTTGAAATCATGGAACAATACCATTAACATAATTACAATTTTGCTGAAGATAGTTAAGTACAGTTGCAGTTATACATTGACAAGAAAGCTGCCAGAAAGTCAATTTGGATTTAGAGCAAGACATGAATGAAAAAGGGATATCATTACTGATGTCAAATGGATCTTGGAGGAAAGCAAAGAATAAGAAAGATGTTTACTTGTGCTTTAATGACTATACAATGACATTCAACTGAGTGGGCTATAGACACTATGGACTCCTGATGTGGTGCTGTAAGTTCAGCACTGGACTGTGCACCACAAGATCAGCAGTTCAAACCCACTACTTACTCCTCAGAAAACCTATACAGGGTGCTATGAGTTGGAACCAACTGAACAACAGCAACATAAATAACAATATAAAGAATGGTAATTCCAGAACACTTAATTGTGCTCATGAAGAATCTGTGCATAAATCAAGAGGCAGCCATTAGAACAGAACAAGAGATATGAATATTTTAAAATCAGATAAGGTGGGTTTCATCGTTGTAATCGTTCATCTTACTTATTCAATCTGTGTGTTGAGCAAAAAACCCATGAAGTTGGGAGCATATAAAGAAGAAAGAGTTACGAGGATTAAATGAAGACTCATTAAAAACCCATGATACTGATGACATCACCTTACTTGCTAAAGCCAAAAAGGCTTGAAATACTTACACAAAATACACTTATAGCTTTCAGTACAAATTGCAACTCAATGAAAAGAAAACGAAGTCCTTACATCTGGATCAATAAATAATACCATGATAAATAAAGACTGAAATTGTCAAAGACTTTCATTATGCTTGGATCCACAACCAACACTCACTGGAAGCAGTAATTAAGAAATTAAATGACGTACTGCATTAGGAAAATACGCTGTAAAAGACCTGTTGAAAGCATTCAAGAGCAAAGATGTCAGTTTGAGGACTAAGCTACATCTGACCCAAGGCAATTATCAGTTGGCTCATATGCATGTGAAAATTGAACAATGAACAAGAAAAACTGTAGAGGAATCACGAGGTTGGTAAAGAATAGTGAAAGTATCATAGACTACCAGAAGAACAAACAAATCTGTATTATAAGAAGTACAGCCAGAAAGTTCCTTACAAGGATGGTGAGACTCTGTCTCTTGTACTTTGGACATGTTTTCAGATAGAACCATACCCTGGAGGAGGACATCATGCTTTGTAAAGTGAAGAGTCAGCGAAAAAGAGGAAGATCCCTAAAAAGATGGACTGACAGAGAGGCAGCAACAATGGAATCAAACATAGCAACTGTGAGGCTGACGTAGAATAGGGCAGGTTTCAGCCTGTTGTGCTTACGTTCGTTATGAGTCAGAACCGACTGGATGGCACAGAACAACAAAATAATAATCAGAACCACAATGAGATCCAAAACTTTGAAGATTGCTTTAAGTAAGGCAAAGATAAAGTTAAATAATTTCAATTATATGGTAACAAGTATAATAAAAGGGCCAGGGACTAGAGGAGGCTAGGTACTACAGTGGTGAAGCACTCAGCTACATATCAAAAGGTTAATGTTCTAATCTACAGCCACTCTGCAGGAGAAAGATGTGGCAGTCTGCTTCTGGAAAGCCTATGGGGACAGTTCTATTCTGTCCTATAGGGTCACTATGAGTTGGAATCAACTAAAGGGCAAGATATTAGGGAATCAGGAGTTGGAAGATCTGCATAGGAAAATGTCTCAAAACTAGCAAAATCTCAGTTGATTTTTTGCAGACAACCCAGACAATTCACTCATTACTATATGAAACAAGGCTACAGTAGCCTGTTGGAAATTAGAGTCTACTCTGAGACATCTTGAAAAAAGGACTGGTGATTAACTCTGAAACATCTGCCACTGAAAATCCTATGGAGTACAGTTGTACTATGACACAAACTGAATAATTATGAGTTGAAATCAATTTGATAACAACTATTTTTTGGTAAGCAAAACCGAACTTTCAGAAATACCTATCAGGTGCATTATATTCTCGTCCATCTTTGCAACGACAACGCCGGACATCACAGCGCTCGTAGTGCTGCAAAAGCTCTTGATAAGCATTTTCCTCTAATTCCCAAGATGCATCTCTGTAAATTAATCAACATATGAAAGCAAGCATACTTTGACCAAAAGTGTTACATCAATAATCTTAAAAAAAAATTCTCATAATTAAGAAAGAGAATTAAACCTTTCTTTTAGACTCACTCATTCCCTTCAAGCTATAAATCCATTAGGAGTCTTGGTGTGGCGCTGTGGGTTAAGGTCCCAGACTGCCAAAGCTGTTTGAACTGCAAGGTCGGCAGTTCAAGCTCACCAGCTGCTCCTCGGAAACCCTACACAGGGTCACTATGGGTTGGAACCAACTCGATGGCACTTAATAACAACAACAGTGTCATTCTATCCTATAGTTATTCTGATTGTGAATTTTCACACTGCACAGAAATGTGAAAACTTGCAGTTGTTCTATTATTTCACTTCCATGCTTTTTTCATTTTGAGTCTAATTACGCCTTGACTGTTCATTTCTGAGCACTAAGAAAATTTTCATATATTTAAAACTGTATCTTAATATCTAGATATTTTTAAATATTACTTTGAAACTTATTATAATCGTATATAAATCAACTAAAATTATGCATAGCTGAAGTATTTATTAAAAACTATAAACAGTATTAGGAGTCCTGGTGTGGCGCTGTGGGTTAATGCGCCAGACTGAAAAGCCATTTGAACTGCAAGATCAGCAGTTCAAACTCAGCAGCTGCTCCTTGGAAACCCTATACAGGGTTCTCTATGCGTCGGAATCGACTCGATGGCACTCAACAACAACAAATAATCAATACTGGAGTCCTGCTGTAGCGCTATAGGATAAGTGCAGGACTACTAAGCACAAGGTAGACAGTCAAATCCACCAGCTCTCCTTGGAAACCCCATACAGGGTCCCCATGAGTCAGAAGTGACTTGACAGCACACAACTACATATATTAACTCATGAAACACTGAAGTCACAGTTCCTATTCTCAAAGAACTAATAATTCTGGGGGTAATGGGAAATTTACCATGTCACCCTTCAAAATGGTTCTCTCTTCAGGATCACTTAACGACACATAAATAATTTATTTTTCTTTTATGAAAGCCTACACGTAGTGGTTACAAATCAGGCTGCGAACCACAAGGTCAGCAGTTCAAAACTACCAGCTGTTTCACTGAAAAAGATGAGGCTTTCTGCTCCTGTAAAGACTTACAGCCTCGGAAACCACGTACAGGGTCGTTATGGGTTGGAACCAACTCCACGGCACATAACCACCACCACACCACAACATTTAAAAGTTACTTACTTTTCAGGGATATGGATTCCCATTCTCAACATCTCTTCCTGAAATATATCACTATTGTTGCATATTGTGCACCGGAAGAAAAACACTCCTGCATTTATTGCTTGAACCTACAGTGGAAAACAGAAAGGACACTGTTAATTTTAAATCTGTTATTAAAGATTAAATAACTCTCCTCTCGAGTCCTCCATGGCCATGCCACTGACTCTGGGCCCAAGAGTCCCCAGGCCTCTTCACACTGCTTGACAACCAGGTCCCCAACTGGGTCCACAGAAGTCCACTGAACATTGTAGGGCTTAGCTTGCCGCTTCATTGCTGCTTTTACCCCACTTCCCCCCATCGGTGATGTGTGTGGTCACCAATCAGAGCGTGCATTTCCGTTCAGTCTTAGTCTTGGAAGGGGTTTGCGTTGAGAGGACCTGGCCACTTGCCTTGATGTTTCCTAGGGAAGTGATTTGTTTGTTCTTGTAGTAACAGTCCATCTGCCTCCATTTTTCCTACAGGTCTTTCTTTCAAGAGGTATCTTTTATTCTTCTAGCCACTCCAGGCTGGTCTGCTCGTCCTTTCAAGTGGAGATTTCTCATCTCTGGAGATCTGGTTGTGGTTCCGGTTTCTACCTATAGTTTTATGTATTGCAAAGGATCCGCAAGAAGCCTCTTTCACTGGGTACGCTGTAGCCCCATTTTAGGTATTCCAATCAGTCATAGGCAGAAGACGGACTTACAAGCCTTTTAGTGTGGTGTTTCTAACTATTCCTTTTTCTCCCTCTCTAGTGTCTACTCTGAGCTGCCTGGTCCGGGAAGCGCCAGAAGTACTCTCTTCCTCTTCTTTTTACTTCTGGTTGAGCTCTGATCATCCAGTCACTGAAGCCAGGACAAGTGGGTATTATCTGCAAGTGTGGGTGTTCTTGTGCATATGCCCTCTCTTCATATCAGCTGGATGCTTCACTCTCCACTCTAGTCCTCTGTGGCTATGTCACTGACTCTGGGCCCAAGAGTCCCCAGGTCTTGCCACACTGCTGGCTAACCAGGTCTTCACCTGGGTTCACAGAAGTCTACTGAACATTGTAGGGCTTAGCTCACCGCTTCATTTGCTGTTTATCCCTCACTTCCCCTTATCGGTGTCGAGCGTGGTCACCAATCACAGCATGTATTCCCATTGAGTCTTAGTCTTGGAAGGGGGTTTGCACTGAGTGGACCCGACCACTTGCCTTGATGTTTCCTTGGGGATGTTTCTATTTTTAAACTTGATCTGTACAGTAATTTTCTACCTATAAGAACATAACTATAAAACCCAACCTTACCGCTTGAGCAAATATAAATACAAAATCAGCAAGCAGAGCAGTATTCAAGAAAAAACAAATGTAAGTTTATTAGAGTGGTGGTAGTTATGTGCTGTGGAGTTGGTTCTTACTCATAGCGACCCTGTGCAGGGTTTCCAAGGCTGTAAATCTTCATGGGAACAGAAAGCCTCACCTTTCTCCCAAGGAACAGCTAGTCATTTCGAACTGCTGACCTTGCAGTTTGCAGCCCGATTCATAACCACTACCCTACCAGAACTTCTTAGCTCCCAATAAAAAAAAAAAATTGTAGCACATACTTATACGTTTAATATATATTAGACCCCTTTTGTTGTTGTTAGGTGCCACTGAGTTGGTACTGACACATAGTGACCTAATGCACAGCAGAATGAAACACTGACCAATCCTGGCCCAACCTCAGTACTGCTGCCACGCTTGAGTCCATCGATGCTGCCACTTGGCCAATCCATCTCGTTGGGGGTCTTTCTCTTTTTTTCAGACCCTCCACCTTACCAAACATGATATCCTTCACCAGCAACTGGTCCCTCCTGACAATGTGTCTGAAGTATGAGAGACAAACTTTGGCCACCTTGGCCTCCAAGGAGCACTCTAGCACTGTGGCTGCACTTCTTCCAAAACGGATCTATTGGTTCTTTTGGCAGCCCATGGCACTTTGAATATTGTCCTCCAACACCATAACTCAAAAGCATCAATTCCTCTACGGTCTTCCTTATTCACTGTCCAGCTTTTGCATGCAGATGAGGTTTCTGAAAATACTATGGTTTGAGTCTGGCACACCTTAGTCCTCAAGCTGACATTTTTGCTCTTCAACATGTAATAAAGGTCTTGTGCAGCAGATTTGCCAAATGCAATATACTGTTTGGTTTCTTAACTGCTGCTTCCATGAGTGTTGATAGTTGATCCAAGAAGAATTAATTCCTTGGCAACTTCAATCTTTTCTCCATTAATAAGAATGTTGTTTATTGGTCCAGTGGTCAGGATTTTTGTTTTCTTTAAACTGAGATGTGTTCCATATCAAAGGTTGTACTCTTTGATCTTCATCAGGAAATGTCTTAAGTCCTCTTAACTTTCAGCAAGCATGGTTGTATCATTTGCATATCGCAGGTTTTTAATGAGTCTTCCTCCAATCCTGATGCCACGTTTTTCTTCACAGAACCCAGCTTCTCATATTATTTGCTCAGCATACAGGTTAAATAAGTATGGTGAAAGAATACAACCTTGTCGCACACCTTTTTTAATTTAAAACCATTCAGTGTTCCCATGTTCTGTTTGAACAACTGCCTCTTGATCCATATAAAGATTCCTTGTGAGCACAATTAAGTATTCCAGAATACTCATACTTCGCAATGTTATCCATAGCTTGTCATGATCCACATAATCGAAAGCCTTTGCGCAGTCAATAAAGCACAGGTAAACATCTTTCTTATAGTCTCTGCTTTCAGCCAAGACCTTTTTAAAATGTTGAAGAGCAAAGATGTCAGCTTGAGGACTAAGGTGAGCCTGATCCAAGTTATGGTATTTTCAAAAACCTCATATGCATGTGAAAACTGGACAGTGAATAAGGAAGACCACAGAAGAATTGATGCCTTTGAGTTATGTATGGTGTTGGAGGAGAATACTGAAAGTGCCATGGGCTGCCATAAGAAACAGCAGATCTGTGTGGGAAGAAGTGCAGCCAGAGCGCTCCTTGGAGGCCAAGATGGCCAAACGTTGTCTCTCATACTTCGGACATATTGTCAAGAGGGACCTGTCGCTGGATAAGGATATCATGTTTGGTAAGGTGGAGGGTCTGAGAAAAAGAGGAAGACCCCCCCAACGAGATGGAATAGCCAAGTGGTAGCATTGATGGACTCAAGCATGGCAACAGTAGTGAGGTTGGCCCAGGATCGAGCAGTGTTTCATTCTGCTATGCATAAAGTTGTTATGAGTCGGTACCGACTCAATGGCACCTAACAACACCAACAACAAGGTTGCTATAGTAGAGTCCTGGTGAGGTGCTGTGCTGGATTGCAAAGCCAGTTTGAACTGCAAGAATGGAACTTCAAGCTCACCAGCTGCTCCTTTGAAAACCTATATAGGGTGGCTATGGGTTGGAACTGACTCGATGGCACTTAACAATAGGTCGTTATGATGTCCTGGTGTGGCACTGTGGGTTAATGAGCTGGACAGCAAAGTCATTTTGAACTGCAAGGTTGGTAGTTCAAGCTCACCAGCCACTATTTGGAAAGCCTATATAGGGATGCTATAAGTCGGTAAGAAACTGATGGCACATAACAAAACAACAAAGGTTGTTATAGAGTCCTGGTATGGTACAGTAGGATAAACACTGGACCTCCAGTTATATTTGAACTGCAAGGTCAGCAGTTCAAATCCACCAGCTGCTTTTGGAAACATTATAAAGGATGGCTATGAGTAGCAAATGACTCAATTGCACTAATCAACAATCAACAGATTATTAAGTTGAATAAGAACTGGACAGCTAAACAGCAGGTTGGCACCTCAAATTCACCAGCAACTCCTTAGAAACCCTATGGTTGGTCAGTTTCAACTCATAATGACCCTTTACAGGGTTTCTGAGGATGTAAATCTTTACGGGAGCAGAAAGCCTCATCTTTCCCCCATGGAACAGCTGGTAGTTTCGAATTGCTGACCCTGTGGTTCACAGCCCAATTCGCAACCACTACGCTACCAGAGCTCCTTTAGAAACCCCATACAGGGTTGCTATGAGTTGAAACTGACTCAATAGCACTTAACCACAACAGATTGTTATGAAAGAGCCCTGGTGGTACAATGGTTAAAGTGCTAGGCCCAAAACAGAAACTGAAAATTACCTGCATCACCTCAAATTAATTTAAGTAGCCATGCCATTATACACACTTATAATACAGTGTTATTAAGTATTTTAAAAAATGTCTGTTTTTGTAAGAGCCTAGCCAAAATGGCTTTGGAAAAGCCCAAGAAGTTTGGAAGAAAAAACAGAAGTTTACAGGAAAACAGCAAAAAAGACAATCCAAGGAGAGGGGACAATATGTATAGATGACTCAGTAGCAAGACAGAACATCTGTGATTAAGGAGCTGTGACTAGTAGTATACTTAAGGATTACATTCTGACAAGACTGAACTAAGTAATGAAGGCTAGACAGGAAAATCAAAGAGAGTAGTTTGAAGAATTAATTGAAAGATCAGTAGGGTAAAGTCAAAAAAATAAGTGTCTGAACTTAAAGCAGAAAAAGTAGGGTTGAAACTAAAAAGATACAGACACAAAACATTTATCTGGTAGCCCTATGAGACTTGGTGAGTGATTTGTAGATGGTGATGAAAAGTGACTAAAGAGGATCTTGGGTTCAAGCAACTAGTAAATAGCACATTCATACAATATATGAAAGCAAAAAGTTACTGAAATCTTTTTTATGAACCCAAAGGAGTAATGGTAGAAAGACATTTGAGATTTTAATAAATATAAGACATGACACAAAGAAATATCTGTAAGAAGAAGAAAAAAAAAAGCCCAATATACATGGAAAATGCCAACAAGACTGTAGCAATGATGGAGAAATCCAAACTGAAAAAAATAGTGACAATTATCTAGACACAGACCAATAAGGTTTTACCAATTTCTTTTATATTAATTTCCAGTCTCTCCTCACAAAATCCCACTAAACATTTGTAGTAATTATATTATAAATAATGAAATTTCATATATTTCAATTCTCATTCTATCACACAGGGTCATTCTTTCTTTAACTATATTAATGAAGCTCAGAAATTTTTCAAAAGAACAAAGAACTCTACAGGTATTGTTACAGTTAATTAGACTCGGGAGACTCTGTTTATGATTTCAGTTAACACTCTGATACAAAAGTAACTAAACAAAACAGTGGAGCTCATTTAGAGGAAGTGACTCAACAAGAATTAGCCCTGTCTTGATGTGATCTGACCAAGTAATAAATTAATCTTTATATTTAATATTAGTAATTATGTTACAGGTATCACCATGGCTAAGATTTTATAAGTGCATGAGAGACTATTTTGTCAATAATATTATTTCTACTTTTTAAAGACAATAATAGAAAAAAAAATCAGTATTTCCAAAATGTTCATAAAAAGCTCTATGAGTACTAAGTTATGTTTGAGAAACTCTGCTTTATTATTAACATATAAATGGAATACATTTTACTTCTCTTAAAAATAATATAATTCTATAAAATGAACATGACAACGTATTTGATAGCAATTACATTCGCTCAAATATAAGCTCTTAATGAAGATAAATTATTATTTTTATTACATCTTATGTGACCTTTCTCAATAGGTAAGGAATGATACTTATGATGCTGTTTATTCACTTCACTAAGATCCCTATAACAATGTTTTATAAGAATGAACAATTTCTAATATTTCCTTAATAAAATTGGCTTAATCCTGCCACTTACCAAATACTGCTAAATATAAAAGCCCAATGACCATTTCAAAAAGTAATTAATCAAGCTAAACTTCTTTGATTATTGTAGTGGTGGTGGTTGTGCGTCGTGGAGTCGATTCCAACCCACTACGCTACCAGAGCTGACTATAAACAAAAATAAGAGTACTTACATTTCATTTTTTTAAAAGTGTGCACACAATTTGTAATGAATAGTAAATCATTTTGCTAAACATGTTTTTAAAAACAATGTTAAACTTTAGTAAACCCTTTATCTGGCATTCTATTAACTGTTTATTTTATATGTGTTACCATATATTTTAAGGAGCTCTGGTAGCATAGTGGTTACGAATCGAGCTGTGAACCACAAGGTCAGTAGTTCAAAACTACCAGCTGCTCTGCGGCAGAAATATGAGGCTTTCTGCTCCCGTAAAGATTACAGCCTCGGAAACCCTATACAGGGTCGCTATGAGTTGGAACTGATGCCACGGCACATAACAACAACAACTATATATTTGACATGAATAATAGCTACAAGCTAAAATCTAACGAATTCCTTTTAAAAATTAAATTGTGCTTAATGTCATGTATTTTCGTTTATTTGAAAACTAATCATCAGACTGCACTGGACTGTTAACTAAAAGGTCAGACGTTCAAATCCACCAGCTGCTCTTTGGAAACACTGTACAGGGCAGCTATGAGTTAGAACTGACTAGATGGCACCTAACAACAACAACAAAGTCATCACATTTGGAATACATTGTGACTATCAAAGAATACTTTTATTAGACAGAAACTAGTTCCTTGTCAAGACGTTAATGGTAACCTGTTCAGAGTTAAAAAAACAACTTGGCTTCTTTCAATATTTAAATCATTTATCATCAAATGATCATTTCATGTTCTAGTCTCTATTTTAAATAGGTTAATTAAAATTTAAGAATTACAATCTGTTTGGTTCACAGTGAAATATGAACAAAATTCCTACATAAAAACAATATAAACTTATAAATATACATTAAGAGGTAGTACTTAAAGTGAAGAGAATAATTTTTGTGATATGTAAAATAATCTTCAAAAAAGTTATAAAAATCACCAATAGTAAAAAATAAAATACAAATGCCAAACTCTTTCCAATTTAAAATTCAAATCAGTAAGAAACCATAGCTTACCTGTAAACAGTCTCTATGAAACCAAGCATTTTTACAACAAGGGCTTCGTAATATGCTATAGGTTGGAATAGGCTCAATAAATTCCAAGCAAATGGTGCACGGTAATGCGTCTCTATAATTACTAGGTGGAATTACTTGAATAGGTCGATGGTCCCAACAAAATGATCTAAAAATGCAAATGAGTTAAAAGCAACTTCTAATTAATTACAAAACACAATTAGGTTTAAGAATTGCAATTTATATAGGTAAGAGGAAAATTCATTCACACATTCTAGTAGACTAAAGCCTTGTTATTAACAAATTTGACTCACAATTTGAGATTGCTGGACCTTCAATATGTGAAGGTTTTGGTGGTGAGATCTACCTCACAGAATTTTAGTTAACTAGCAGTATATCCAGAATGCTGCAATACTGTTAGAATTGAATGTATATACTTATTGTTCAATACTATATAAAATTAAAGACAGGAACCTACGCCTAATATTTCAATCATTTAATAAAATGCAAATAACAATCTCCTCCTTATATACTTAAACTATTCCCATCTGCACTTTCCAAAATGCAGTTTCATTCCATGGTGCCAATCTAACTTTGCTCCAAGACAACAACAACTTAAAAAAATAAGAACACTTATTATAGTCAAATGGCAAAATTCAGAAAATCTTGATGTTTAAAGTTGGACTCTGAAAACAAACATTATCAGGGGCATTCCAGGACATATTCATTTTGTTGGACTCAATCAAATTCAAATGCCTTCAATTTACTCAGTAGGAAATATATAAGCCCTCTGGGGGAAAAAAGTACTATTAATTCTAAAGAATGACATAAAAATCTAGATTTATATAAGGTATAAATTTTCACTGAATATGAATAAATTAACAGTTTCATGTTGAATCCTAGAGCTATAAGCTGAGGGTGAATATTAACCATTAGGCTCTTTTCAAAAATGGCACTTCTCGAGACTTGGCGGATAGAAAATTACATAAACTAATGAATATTCTAATGAATATACTCCTAATACACTAAATGCAAATTATCTCCATTGTCATTAAATGTATGTCAAGTATGTATGTATAAACTCAGTGCCACTTTAAAAAGAAATTTCACAAGGGAATTGTATCATTGTAATATCTATTTTCATTTATTCCTTAACATTCATTCATCTTTTATATTCAACAATTAAATAACTCACTGAAAATTGCCAGTAAATTGGAAAATACATTCTTTCTCAAGTCCACATGGAAAATGGTAACTTCGTTTACATCGGGGTGCAACACATCCAATTGAAGCACCATTTCTCTTGCAAACACTGCATTTCTGGGAAGAAATATAAAAAACAGAGGTCAGATGATAAGTAAACTGGAAAAAGAAGGAAGTGAAGTCAATATTGTCAAATGTATTATCTAGGCTAGTTAGGCTCTCTCTCATTAGTACAAAATCAAAACCTTACCATATATGGTCCCTGTTAAGGCACTGGAATACAAATTCAAAAGGCTTACACACTTCTAGTAGACAATCGTACAGAAAATACTTCCAGAGTATTGATTACATTTATGGTACTCAATTTAACAAGTAAAATTTTCTTACCAGTTTAGAAGCTCTATTCACTTCCTTCCTGATGTCTTCTATTAGAAAACCATAAACTCCTTCTTCTTCTTTACCTCTCTGCCAAATTCCACTTGACATCAACTATGAAATTTAAATTATCAATTAGAAAATAAACTCATAAGAAATTGGTTTTATAGTAAAAATATATAACTGGAATATTAATTCTAATTAAAAAAATTAAAACAGTAAACATAAACCTGGATTCATAATCAAAAAAAGATATATTTACAGGGAAATTTTATTTAACTTAAATGCCTCATTTATTTAATCTGATTTGACCGTCACCATTTAAATATGTTAAGGAAGTGCAAATCACATACACTCACACACACACACACACACACACACACACACACACAGAGCATAGGACTATAAATAAGAGATACTAGTTTGTAGACTAGGCTCTATGCCTAACCTTTTGGAACTCTAGGTCAACAGTAACACATGCTTTTTACATACCATGCAACCCCTGGCACAATATATCAACATTTTTTACATGCTGATTGGCTTCTTTTGTTTTTCCGTTTTCAATGGATATATTGTTAAGTCTTTGCCTAGGTGCCTGCTGATGTGAAGGTTTGGATCCCAGCAATAGACCCTCACTAACCTGACATCTTTGCTGTTTAATACTTTAAATAGGTCTTGTGCAACAGATCTGCCTAGTGCAATACGTCATTTGATTTCCTGACTGCTGCTTCCATGAGTGTTGATAGTGGATCTAAGCAAAATTAAGTCTTTGACAACTTCAATCTTTTCTTCATTTATATGGACATTGTTTATTGGTCCAGTGGTGAGGATTTTTCTTGTATTTACGTTGAGGTGCAACCCATAATGAAGGCTATGGTCTTTGATCTTCATCACTAAGTATTTTAAGTCCTTTTTACTTTCAGCAAGAAAGGTTGTATCATCTGCATGTTGTTGTTGCTATTAGGTGCCACTGAGTCGGTACCTACTCATAGCGACCTTATGCATAGCAGAATGAAACACTGCCCGATCCTGGGCCAACCTCACTACTGCTGCCATGCCTGAGTCCATCGATGCTGGCACTTGGCCAATCCACCTCGTTGGGGGTCTTCCTCTTTTTCTCTGACCCTACACCTTACCAAACGTGATATCCTTCTCCAGTGACTTGTACCATCTGCATATTGCAGATTAATGAGTCTTCCTAAAATACCGATGTCATGTTCTGCTTCATAAAATCCAGCTTCTTGTATTATTTGCTCAGCAGACAGACTGAATAAGTATGGTGAAAGAATACAACCCTGACACACACCTTTCCTGATTTTAAACCATTCACTATTCCCTTGTTCTGATCAACTGCCTCTTGGTCTATATACAGATGTTTCCTGATTAAGTATTCTGGAATAGCCATTCTACACAGTGTTGTCCATATAGCTTCTCATGAACCACAAAGTCGAAAGCCTTTGCATAGTCAATAAGTACAGGTAAACATCTTCCTTATATTCTCTGCCTTTAGCTAAGATCAATTTGACATCAGCATTGACATTCCTTTTTTCCAAGTCCTTCTTTGAATTTGAGTTAAACCACTGGCAGTTCCCTGTCTATGTACTTGTTGCAGCCGTTTTTGAAATATCTTCAGCAATATTTTATTTGCATGTGACATTAATGATATTGTTTGATGGTTTACACATTATTATTCTCATTAATAAGCCATAACAAAATATAAATTCAGACATGATTACCTTAAACACATTCATTCAAAATTACATTCACAGAAAAAAATTTGTTTAAATAGGCTTAACTTAAATCAGTGCAGCATAGCCTAAAGAACCATGAAAATGATATAAATTATCTCTGAAAAAGTAACTTGCTTACTAATAAGCATCCCCAATTCTATAGCATAAAAAGTTAAAATAAACTTTTAGAAAAAACAGAAAGTAATTTTTGTACTATAAAATTTAAAATACTTCAAATTACTAACATATTTGGAATGCCAACTTCATACTCTTTTTTCAAGTCATGTTACAAGTCATGAATTCAAGTGACTGAGTTCTTAGACCAGAATAAAGTCTATTTAATTCACAGGGTTATTGAAACACAAAATTTTATTTTTAAGAGAACTACCGAGAAATTTTTAGATCGTTTCTCAAAGAAGCGTGAATACGCGTGTGTATGGGATGCGGTGTGGGAGGTGGGGTGGGATGTGTGTGTTAAAAATATGTCCACAAATTTATACCTATTCCTTCTTTCAAGAAGTGAAACCTAACAATTCTCCCCTTATGTGTGAGCTAGACTTATGTGACATTTTGAGGACAAAGTCATAAGGTTCTATTTTAGTGCATGTGTCCCCACCTCTGATCATTTGCTCTGGGGGAAGGCAGCTATCATGCTTGATCAGCCCTATGGATAAGAACATGAGGTAAGAAACCGAGGCTTCCTGCCAGTAGTAGGAGGAACTAAGGCCAAAAGTCATGTGAGTGAGTCATCTTAGAAGTGAATCTTCTAGTCAGTCAAGCCGTCAGATGGTTGCACCCTAGCTGACAGACATCTCAATTGCAGTCTTATGAAACCCTGAGCCAGAACTATACAGTGAAGCTGACCGATCCTAGATTTCAGAAACTGCGTGACATGAAAATATTTTAAACTGTTATGTCTAACAATGATTTGTTAAACAGTAATGCATAACTAACACAGACCAAGAAACAGTGCCTGTGTAAATGTAACCTTGGCATCTATATCTTGAGGTACAAACTCAATGAGAAATTGGCAGAATGATGAGGGGAGGGCAAGCAAATGAAAGGCTAATTTTCAGTCTGAAATTCTTTTATTTTTTTCTTCTGAATGACCCATAAGTTAACCTGCTTCCCTTTTCACAAATATTTACTACCTTTACACTGAATTTTTCTTCCCTGGTTCTCTGTGAAATAAAATACTACTCTTAATCTTCAAACAAGTTTTTTCTGAAATTTATCATTAGCAACAAGCGAAACACAGTGGTAAAAAGTAAAACTCCTTTTTATACATAACCATTTTCTTTTTCCTTCTTTACACTTACATGTTGAAGGGTTAGGAAAAAAACTAACAGGTACCGGTGATTATGCTCTAATTTTAGCCTTACAATTTGATATTTGAAAGATGTCATTTTTATATATAGGTACAATGAGAACCAGAGGTTAAATGACTTACATAATTCTCAAATATCAGTGGTAAGATATAATTCTTTTCTTTAGAAGAATACCAAATATCTAAAATTTATAAATTATACTCACCAAACAATAGTAGTGTACAGTGAGATTCCATTTCTCATTAGTTTTCTTTTCTCCATATTTATTGGGACAATCATCAGTTTTTCGACAGAAAACACAGGCTAACAATAATTTAAAAAAGTGAACAGATATAAAAAATAAATTTAAAAAAAGCACAACTAGCTCTTATCTTAACTGATCTGTAATTTCTTTCAGAGAGAACAACTCACGTTACAGTCTTATCAGTAACTTGATATTTCTAATATCTAAATCTAAAACATTAACATGATTTTTTTATTATTCTGGAATTCTAGTATACAATTAAAATGGAAACTTATGGGGTGGTATCAAGGAAAATGATGGAATAGGAAATTCCAAAATTTGATAAGGATAACATCAATAAAGCAACAATTGTTGTTCTTGTGTGCTGTTGAGTTGGTTCTAACCCATAGCGACCCTGTGGCTGGCAAATTGTAAGAACCAAATTTTTCAAAACTCTGAAATTCAATAAAAACACGACCAGGGGTGTGCTTCATGAAAAAAGAAACTTATATTTTAGTAAGACAGTATTGTGGTGTTTTAACTTATCTACCTATGTCCACCTAGTCCTTACCTGACTTAGGCCAATGGCAGCCCATTTTCCTGGTATACTTGCTGATATAAGAATGGGCTGTAAGAACCTGTTCTTAAAGAATTGTGCTTGCTTGACTGCATTTGATATGTTTGATGGACTCATACCTTTGTTTCACTTATGGCGGAAATTTTTAAAGGTTGGAGCAATGAAATCATGTGGTGCCATAAGATTAGCACTCGACCCCAAGGTCAGTTTGAATTGCAAGGTTGGTGGTTAAAACTCACCAGCCACTCCTTGGAAACCCTATACAGGGTTCACTAAACAACAACAAAGTGACAAGAAACAACATCAAGGCATGTAGAAGAAAACCAAAAAACCTGGAGAAACAAGGACATTGGCACATGCCCAGAATAGGAAGCATGCTCACAAAATAACTGAGAAGATCCAAAATTTATGACTGTGTTCTTTAGGCTTGTGTAAGCAGGAAGAGAAAGCTAAGGCGAAGTTAAACTGGCTTGTTTTAAGCAATGCCCTAATATAGAATCACTGGACAAAAACCAGGAGAATTGTTTCAATTATGTCTTTGTTTTAGGGGTTTTGTTGGCCTTAAGGGTTTAAAAAACTGTCAAAACATTGGCAAGTAAGTTAATAGATCATAACTTTCTAATGTCACACATATCAGCAATAAATAACACTACAAAAAGAGTTTAGAAAAGTCACTAAACAGGAAAATAAAACAAACACAAACCACAACAAGTAACAACAACAAACTTTGGGGACAGGAAAAATCTCAATTTTAGACTTGCCACATTATATTATTCAGAATGTCAGCAAAAATTACAAGGTATACAAAGAAATAAAGTAAGTTCATGGAGTGTGGAGGGAGACAGTAAAAAAAGTTGTCTTTAAGAAAATCTGAATATTGCTATTATTAAACAAAAATATGCTTAAAGAGTTAATTAAAGAAACAAAGAGAACAATACCTTAACTAACAGAGAATACAAATAAAGAATAGAAATTATAAAAAGAAACCAAACAAATTCTGCAGCTGAAAAATACAACACATGAAGTGAAAAATTCATCATATGGGGTCCAGAAAGAGATATGAATAACCAGAATAACGAATCAGTGAACTTCAAAAGGTCAATTGAGATAATACAGTCTGAAAAGAATCAAGAAAACTGAACAGAGCCTAAAAGATCTATGGGATAACATCAAGTGCACCACATCCACATAATAGCAATCCTAGCGAAAGGAGAGAAGCAGAAATTTGCAAAAATAATGGCCCAAATGTACCAAATACGATGAAAGTTATGAATCTACATTATCTAAGAAACTCAACAAACACTGAAACACATTAAAATCAAATTGAAAAAAGCGAAGTATAAAGAATTTGAAGGCAGCAAGAGACACAAAGGAATTAATGCAGTCAACCAACTTGACCTCATAGATGTATACAGAGTGTTCAACCCAACTACAGCACAGTACACATTCTTTTCTAATGTACATGGAACATTCTCCAGAATAGACCATGTATTGGGCCACAAAACAAGCCTCCACAAATTTACAAACATCAAAATACTACAAAGCATCTTCACAAATCATCTTTAAAATTAGAAATCAACAATAGGAAGACCAAGGAAATAAAGTCAAATACATGGAAACGGAATAACATCCTGCTTATAAGCTACTGAGTAGTAGAACAAATAAAAAGTGAAATTACAAAATTCGTAGAAACAAATGAGAATGAAAACAACATACCAAAACCTTTGGGACATGGCAAAAGCAGTGCTGAGAGGGCAATTTATTGCAATAAATGCATACATTCAAAAATTAGAAAAAGCCAAAATCAACACATTAACACAGCTACAACAATTAGAAATAGACCAGTAAAGTAAAGCTATAGTCACCAGAAGAAAAGAAATATAAAGATTAGAGCAGAAATAAATATAGAAAACAGAAAAACTATAGAAAGAATCAACAGTACAAGAAACTGGTTCTTCAGAGTGGTTGGACCATTTTACAGTCCCACCAGCAATGTAGCAGGATCCCAGTCTCTCGATAGCCTTGCCAACGTTTGTTGTCCTCTGCTTTTTAGAACACTGCTGTCACTGCTGGTGTGAGATGATAGTGCATCTTTGTTTTGACTTGCATCTCTCTAATGGCTAATGATCATGAACATTTCTTCATATGTTTGTTTTCTGCCAGAATGTCTTCCTTGGTGAAGTGTCTATTCATGTCTTGTGCCCATTTTTTAATTGGGTTGTATTTTTCTTGTACATGTGTTGTTTGTTGTTGTTAGGTGCCATTGAGTCAGCACTAACTCATAGCTACCTTATGCACACCAGAACGAAACAATGTCCGATCCTAGGCCAACCTCACTACTGTTGCCACACTTGAGTCCATCAATGCTGCCACCTGGCCAATCCATCTCGTTGGGAGTCTTCCTCTTTTTCTCTGACCCTCCATCTTACCAAAGATGATATCCTTCTCCAGAAAATGCTCCCTCCTGACAATACATCCAAAATATGAGAGACGAACTTTGGTTATCTTGGCCTCTAAGGAGCACTCTGGCTGCCCTTCATCCCAAATAGATCTACTGGTTCTTTTGGCACCCCATGGTACTTTTAGTATTCTCCTTCAACACCACAATTCAAAGGCATCAATTCTTCTATGGTATTCCTTATTCACTGCGCAGCTTCCGCGTCCATAAGAGGTTACTGAAAATACCGTGCCTTGAATCAGGCGCACCTTAGTCCTCAAGCTGACATCTTTGTTCTTCAACACTTTAAAAAGGTTTTGTGCAGATTTGCCTAATGCAATACGTCGTCTGATCTTCTGACTGCTGCTTCCATGAGTGTTGATAGTTGACCCAAGAAGAATGAAGTCCTTGACAACTTTATTCTTTTCTCCACTGATAAGAAAGTTGTTTATTGGTCCAGTGTTGAGGATTTTGTTTTCTTGACATTGAAATGTAATCCATACCGAAGGCTGTACTCTTTGATCGTCATCAGTAAATGTTTTAAGTCCTCTTCATTTTCAGCAAGCAAGGTTGTATCATCTGTATATCGCAGGTAGGTAATGAGTCTCCTCCAATTCTGATGCCACGTTTTTCTTCACAGAACCCAGCTTCTCATATTATTTGCTCAGCATACAGGTTGAGTAAGTATGGTGAAAGAATACAACCTTGTCGCACACCTTTCTTAATTTTAAAACATTCAGTTTTCCCATGTTCTGTTCGAACAACTGCTTCTTGGTCCAGGTAAAGATTCCTCATGAGTACAATGAAATGTCCCGGAATACTCACTCATACTTCGCAAAGTTGTCCATAGCTTGTCATGATCCACACAATCGAAAGCCTTTGTGTAGTCTATAAAGTACAGGTAAACATCTTTCTGACATTCTCTGCTTTCAGCAATGATATCTCCCGTTCCACGGTC
>NW_006408535.1:18415174-18440103 GCF_000296735.1 Chrysochloris asiatica
ATTTTTGTAGATTTCTTTTGGTTTCTTGTAGTAGTATTTTGTAGTTTTCTTTATATAGGTCTTTTGTTTCTCTGGTTAGATTTACTCCTAAATACTTCATCCTTTGGGTAGCTATCATAAATGGTATTGTTTTCCTTATTTCCTCTTCAGCACTTTCTTCTTTAGTATATAGGAATCCAATTGGTTTTTGTATATTGATCATATACCCTGCCACTTTGCTGAGTTTTCCAATTATTTCCAGTAGTTTTTTTGCCAAGTCTTTGAGATTTTCTATGTGCAGGATCATGTGGTCTAGAAATAGTGTTTTACTTCTTCTTTGCCAATTTGGATACCTTTAATCTCCTTTTCTTGCCTTTTAGCTCTGGTTAAAGCTTCCAACACAGTGTTGAATAGGAGTGTTGATAATGGGCATCCTTGTCTGGTTTCTGTTCACAGGGGAATGCTTTCAGTTTCTCCCCACTGAGAGTGATGCTGGCTGTTGGTTTTGCATATATGCTCCTATACTGCTGGTAGGACTGTAAAATGGTTCAACCTCTCCAGAAAACGGTATGGTGCTTCTTCAGAAAGCTGGAAATAGAAATACCTTATGATCCAGCAATTCCTCTACTTGACTGATATATACCCACAAGAAATATGAGCCATAACATGAATAGATATATGCACACCAATGTTCACTGCAACACTTTTCACAATAGCAAAAAAAACTAGAGATTACCTAAATGCCCACCAACAGGAAGAATAGATAAACTGTGGTACATACACACAATGGAATACTGTGCTACCTTGAAGAATAAAAACACCGTATCACATGGATGAGCCCTGAGGACATAATGCTGAGTGAGATAATGCATAAATCCATTAGGATTCCTGGTGTGGCGCAGTGGGTTAATGCACCAGACTGCAAAGCCATTTGAACTGCAAGGTCGGCAGTTCAAGCTCACCAGCTGCTCCCCAGAAACCCTATACAGGGTTGCTACGGGTGGGAACCAACTAAACGGCACTTCACAACAACAACAACAACAATTATTATAAAAATTTAAGAAAACATTTCCATAATAAAAGAATAGTTCTTTGAAGGTTACCAGGGATGGAAAGGAGGGGACAGCAACTTATAGGTGAGGGGATGGACACATGTTGAATCGGATGACAGGGAGGGCAATAAATAGGAGGGGCAATACACAAAGAGGAAGGAGGGAAGGAGAGTGGAAAAGATGAGGGAATACTCTGGGAGGTCTGCATGGGTTGAACAGAATAGAGGTAGACGGTGTCGTTTGCACAGCCTTGAAATAAAAAGACTATATGATATAGGGACCCAGACACAGGCTAAGGGGGTAAAGGGAAGAAATAATATTAAGATATTTGATTGTTCACAATAAGACAAATACTGCATAAGATCATTATTGTAAAAGCTTAGGAAAAGATCTTTCTACTAAAGGGGAAGGGATACAAAAAATAATTTTTCTGTTGGTTACCAGGAGTAGAAGTTGGGGGACAGTAAGGCACAGGTTGGGTGAGGAAGGGGAGGGTAATACACAAGGGGGAGGGAAATGGAAGAACAAGGAATCTAGGGATGTAGGAAGGTATGCATGGGCTAAATGGGACAAAGGTAAATAGGGATGTATGCTCAACCTCAGAAGAATAGGGATCTGTAATACAGGTATCAGAGCACAATCTGAATAGTTAAAAGAGGGGAACTAATTTTAAGGTGATACACTGTATTATAGATATTGGTTTCTTGGGCCTACTAATGTAAATAGACACCTGCATAGGATAGACAGGAATATCAGGAAATATAATTACAGAAGGCTTGTAAACCTGTATTCAGCTTATCACAGACTGCTGTTGTTGTTGTTGAGTGCTGTCAAGTTGATTCCGACTCATAGTGACCCTGTATAGGGTTTCCGAGGCTGTAAATCTTTATGGGAGCAGAAAGCCTCATCTTTCTCCTGTGGAACAGCTAGTAGTTCGAACTGCTGATCTTAGGGTTCACAGCCCGATTCATAACCACTACGCTACCAGAGCTCCTTTAGACTACCTAAAAGGGATTCTAGAACTTGTCCAGTGAAATAGGCTTCTCTTGGGGGCTTTGTAAAATATGGGGCCTGGGATTGAATCCTGAATCCCAAACAGACCCTTTCTAGGACATGCAGACCAACCCAGAGGAATAGAAGATTCTTCTTGAAAGAAAGACCAGCAGGTAAAGAGGGTGGGTGGGTGGGCAGGTGTGTGGGGGAAGTAGACTGTCTGGCTATTACAAGAACAAGTAAGCTGTTTGCCTGGGAGCCATCAAGTCACTTCAGGACACCTAAGACTGAAACTCAAAAGGAACACACAAGCAGGCTTGTAAGCTCACTGGTGAACATGCTGGTCTAGTTGTGAGTGGCAGTGGGGGAAAGACAGTAATGAAGACATGGGTTGAACCTGATCACGTTCCATGGACTCCTATCGACCTTGAGAATAGAGAGAGAGAGAGGAGGAAGAGCTCGTTGGTCCGAAGTTTGGGACAACTTGGGAACCACTGAGACCACAGGCACTGACCTGGCCACTGGGGGCTGGAGCTAAAAGTGAACTGTCCAGTAGATACGAGGTGGGAGGAGGTGTGCAGGAATGCCCACGCTTGCAGATATTACCTATTTGACCTAGTTTGGATGGCTTGATGATCAAAACTCTACTAACTTGAGTAAGAGAAAGAATTTTGATGCAGGAAGCAAGTATAAATTGCTACAATTTGACGAACTTGGCTGTATCTTATAGATGTAGTAGTATAAAATACCAACCGAGAGGGAAGGAGTCTTCACATCAAGGATCAAGCATTATCTCTCCTCAGTACACAGAGTTGATAGGGATGGGCAACTCACACACTAGCTATCAAAGATGGGGGGTGACGGAGGGCTATAAAGGCGCTCAGTGACTGGCTTACAAGCTTTCAAGAGGGAGTCTAGTTTCAGAGTGAATGGGGGAAGGTAGAATTCTCACTAAATAGTTTTCACCTTGTCTAGCTGGGTCTGGTGAATGGAGATGCGTATAAGATTCTTTTGATTTAATGGTTGAGTAATTGTAATCATAAGGCGCTCTGGTAGCACAGTATTTATGAATTGGGCTGCGAACCTTAAGGTAGCAGTTCGAAACTACCAGCTGTTCCATGGGAGACAGATGAGGCTTTCTGCTCTCATAAAGATTTCTAGCCTCGGAAACCCTGTGCAGGGTCGCTGTGAGTAGGAACCAACTCCACGGCAAATAACCACCACCACCAACTGTTACCATGGCTAATTATGAATGTCACAACTATAAAGGGAGATGTGTACCAAAAAGGGGGAATGGTTAATCTTGCATTCCAAGAACAGAGGACCCTGGGACCAGCAGGAGGGAAGAGCATGGGTGGAGCATGGGACACTAGCCAGCGAGGCAGAAACACCAAAGTCAGAGGCAGAGACAATGACATGGAGATATAGAACATCTGAGGATTCTTGACTCAAGGAAGGGGAAAGTCTGTGTGCTGACGACAAGGGGGTTGGTTTGCAAAATGCGCCCTTCGGTTGTTTAAACGATTTATGTTACCAAACCAAAAAAAGTCCAGGTCCAGATGGCTTCACTGTGAATTTTACCAAACATTAAGAGAAGAGCTGTCACCAATTCTACTCAAATTATTCCAGAATATAGAAAAGGATGAAAAACTTCCTAGTACATTTTATGATGCATGTATAACCCTCATAACAAAACCTGGAAAGGACAACACTAAGAAAAAATTTATAGACCAATATGAACATAAATGAAAAAACTCTCAACAAAATCCTAGCTAACAAAATTCAACACATCAAAAAACTAATACATCATTACCAAATGAGATTCATATCCAGGATGCAAGCATGGTTCAACATTAGAAAAATAATCAATGTAATTCACCATATAAATAAAAAAAAAAAAGGGAAAAGAACGACATGATCATATTGATAGATGTAGAAAAGGCATTTGACAAAATCTAACATCCATTCTTGATAAAAGCACTCAACAACATAGGAATTGAAGGCAAATTCCTCAAAATAAGTAAGAGCATATATACAAAACCAACAGCCATCATCACTCTCAACGGAGAGAAACTGAAAGTTTTTACTTTGTGAACAGGAACCAGACAAGGATGCCCTTTATCACTACTCCTATTCAATATTGTGTTGGACGTCTTAGCCAGGGCTATAATGCAACAAAGGGAGATTGCTGTTGTTGTCGTTAGGTGCCGTTGAGTCAGCTCCGACCCATAGCAACTCCGTATAGGGTTTCCAAGGAGCATCTGGTGAGCTTGAACTGCCAACCTTGCAGTTCAAAGGGCTTTGCAATCTGGTGCATTTGCCCACAGTGCCACACCAGGACTCCAATAAAGGCATCCAAATTGGCAAAGAAGAAGAAGTAAAACTCTCCCTACTTGCAGATGATATGATCCTATACATAGAAAAGCCCAAAGACTAAACAAAAAAATTAACAGAACTCATTGGAAGATTCAGCAAAGTGGCAGGTACAAGAGCAACATAAAAAAATCAGTCAGATTCCTCTATACTAATAATGACAGTGCTGAAAAGGAAATTAGGAAAGCAATACCAATTATTATAGCTGCCCAAAGGATGAAATATTTAGGAATAAATCTTACCAGAGA
Organism: Chrysochloris asiatica; assembly: GCF_000296735.1. Lineage (NCBI taxonomy): Eukaryota > Metazoa > Chordata > Mammalia > Afrosoricida > Chrysochloridae > Chrysochloris > Chrysochloris asiatica. The sequence continues at coordinate 18,419,820 of NW_006408535.1, forward strand.
AACAAAGGCCCTAATCAAAGAAAACTACAAAAACACTACTACAAGAAACCAAAGAGATTTACAAAAATGTGAAAATGCCAATACTACCCAAAGCAATATATAGATATAAAGCAATCACAATCTGGATTCCAACAAAATTCTTAAAGAGATGGAAAAAATGATTACAAACTTTATATGGATAGGAAACGGTCCCAGATAAGTAAAACACTGCTTAAAAAGAACCCAGTTAGAGGCCTCTCACTCCCTGATTTCAAATTTTACTACATGTCTACAGTGGTCAATACAGGCTGGTAACAGCACAATGAAAGATACATAGATCAATGGAACAGAATTGAGAATCCAGAAATTAACCTATAAATCAATATACAGCTAACTGATCTTTGAAAAAAGGTCCAAAGTACAATGATGGGGATGAGATAATCTCATCAACAGACGGTGCTAGTAAAACTGGAAATCGAAATTCAAAAGATTGGAACAAGACCCAGAGGGAATAGAAGCAAATACTGTTAAATGATGATGTATGGAAGGGATTGTAATTATTGCAATCAAACAAAATATGATAGGATGAGTGCAAAACTGATGTTCTCCCATGTAAACAATAACTCAATTCACAATTAGAGCTTTAAAGCAAAACAAAACAAAAAAACTACATAGAGGCTCACAAGAGCACTATTTACAATACTCAAAAGGAAAAAACAACCCCAAATATCCATCAATCGATGGATACATAAATCAAAATGTGGGATAGCCATACAACAGAGTATTATTCAGTCCTAAAAAGGAATAAAGTACTAGTATATACTACAACATGGATGAACCTTGAAAACATGATGCTATTTGAAAGAAGCAAGGCACAAAAGATAGCATATTGTATTGATATGAAATGTCCTGAACAGGCAAATCCAGAGACAAAAAGACAGTGGTTGCCATGGGCTGGTAAGTGAATAGAAAGGACTGCTAAATGGATATGGTGTTCCCTCCTTTTGGGATCATGAACATATTGTGGAACTAGATAGTAGTGATAGGTACACAGTGAATACAAGAGGGGGGTTCAAAATGTTTGTGGAAACTTGAAGAGAGTATCCATTTGACCTAATGGGTGGCTAGATGACTAGAACTTGACCAGATGAAGATAAAGAAGTTTGATACTGTGAGCAAGCGCAAATTGCTATAATTTGATGAGTTGGACATTTGTTTATGGATGCAGTTGCTCAAGATTCTGGAAAGGTTCTTCACATCAAAGATTAGGCCTGTCTTCTCAGTTCTCTGGGTTGATGGGGATGGACAACTTAGACACTGGCTAAATGGGGGCTACAAAGGCACAAAATGACTGGTTTGAGTGTGCTTAGTTTCAGAATGAGGAAGAATCTCCACTGAATAGTTTTCCTCTTTTCAGATAGCTCTGGTGGAAAAGGGTTGGGGGAAGATGGTGACTGGATTTTATGATTCAATTGTTTGTAAGTGTTATTAGTATTAATTGTTGGTGGTCACAACTGTAATTGTAGAAGATGTGTAACTAAAAAGGGAGAGTAATTAATCTTTCCTTTCAGGAACAGAGGACCCCAGGACCATCAAGAGGGAAGAACATGAGTGGAACGTGACATCCTACCCCCAGAAATGCAGTGACAGCAGAGGCAGTGGCATAGAGCGATAGAACAGTTGAGGACTCTAGACCCATAGACTGAGAAAGGCTGTGTACCTATGGGCAGCACGCTGGCTTGCAAAATGTGCCTGTTAGACATTTAAATGAACATATATTTCTTGTTTTATAGGTGTACTTCAAATATTTTTCCTTTTTTCATTTGTGAAAAATAGATGTAAAAGAGATACCATAAGGTATAAGCAAGTGAATGGATACTTTTATAACTACTAAAAAAGATCAACTAAAAGCAAAGGTAACTACTATTTGAGGAAATAGTCAATAGCAGGTAGAGGAAAAGTAATCCTTCTAATGTTAAACGTTTGTGTATTTGAATAGTTCTCACTTACATTTGTCCTTTTGTAATAAAGATCATAACAAATTAAAGGGGGAAATTATATCAACTAAATGTTTTATCCAGATACAACCCCATATAGTATAAACACAGACACAGAATACTACTAAAATTTGGCAAATAAATTTTCCTCTTACAGCAGATTTTTATTGAAATACACGCACATTACTGTACATAAGTATATGGATCTATAAAATACATATGGATCAGGGAATTAATTCAAATTTGAGTAGCAATAAAAAAGATTTATTGTAACAAAAAAGATGAGTAAAATATCTTAATGTATTTACTTACCAAGGCTCTGTGAGTCATCAGATTTACTTTCATTCATTTTAAACTAGGAAAAATAAGAATATATCAATATAGACATCTTTATCTTAAGTCTCATATTACCCATCTAAATTAAATTTAATCAATACAATATTATAAATAATTCACTTAGTCATTTCTTACTCTAGTACTTCATTAATTTCCTCACCTTTCATATACCTTAGGCCAGTAATACTCAGCAAAGCTAAAGTCCAAGTAGATTTCTAAATTTGGAGGGAGTATTTTCTAGTTGTCCAAATAATTAAGATGACCACTAGAATTTAATGGAAAGAGGCCAAAATGACAGGATATCTATCAGTCAATGCAGTTAGCAAAAAAGTCTGTACCTTCAAATTTCCAGTTGAACATTAAAATAGATGAAAAATCTATTAAAATTACATGAACTGAGACCCTAATGCCATTTTACACATCATTACAAAATCTATTTTTGTCTTTTAATTTAGGAAATTTTTTTTGCTATTCTAAGATAAAAGCAATTTACACACTTAGGATAAAATGATTGTTTCCAGAACTATAAATCAAAGAAATGTACACATTTTTTAGTTCAAAATTTACCATGATTTGTTCGCTGTTTAGGAAAATCACATTATCGATGGCAACTAAATTCCTATTAGAATAGCCTACACAACAATTCTTTACTAGTTTCTATTTGTAGCTGTTGTATTCATAGGGATTCTTCTATATAGAGCAACAAGCATCTGACTGCTGTTCCATTGAATCTGCTAGTAGAGTTCTTGTTCAAATATTTACATACTGAAAATCATAAATTATTTTATGCTGTGTATAGTTTATATTTAGGAGTCCTGGTGTGGCGCTATGGGCTAATGCGCCAGACTGCAAAGCTGTTTGAAATGCAAGGTCGGTGGTTCAAGCTCACCAGCTGCTCCTTAGAAATGCTCTACAGGGTCGCTATGGGTTGGAATAGACTCGACGGCACTTAACAACAACATAGCTTATATTTAACTAAGATATTCCTGCTGTATATTTTTTGTTGCTAAATGCTGTTAAGTTATAGTGACTCACAGTGACTCTGTATAGTGTTTCTGAGGCTGTATATATCTTATAATGGAACTTTTGATGTTTCATATGATGAAGCAATAACAGACTGCCCTACATGACCAAAATTTAAAACCTGATTTTAAATATGTTGTTGTTAAGTGCCGTCGTGTCAGTTCCAACCCATAGCAACCCTGTAGAGCATTTCCAATAGCGACTGGTGAGCGTTCTTTTTTTTTTTTTTTCAATGTTTTATTGTGAATTATATGATAGTTTACATGAGACAACTCTAGTTTTATATTCATTCCATCGCATATCATTACATTGCCATGGTTTCAATCCCCTCCATGCATCATCTCCCAACCAAAGGGCATATCCTGGAAGCCCGTCCTCTGTACTTCCCCTGCTCCACCCCCACTCTTCGGCCCACAGTTCCTCTCCCTCTCTGGATCCAAAGTCCCTAGACGCTCCATCCCTCCATGTCATCGTCCCTGTCTCTCCATCTCAGGCATCCCTGCTTCTCTGGGTAGGGTCCCGCTCTTGGCTCTTCTCCGTTGGTGGTCCAAAGACCTCCGTTCCTAGACTGGAGAAAACAGTTCTTCCTTGCCACAAAATGTCCACCTTTGCATTTCCAACACTCAAAATCCGTCCTGATAACCATTATTCACTACAGTATCATGCGTAACCCATCTGTATTTCATTTCATGTATTTCATTCATCAGCTCCACCTAGACAAATTGGATAGTACTCACTGGTGATTCTGCCTTCCTCCATGCCCCCTAGCTCTAGGTTCCCTCTTGAAAGCTTGTAAGCCAGTTACTTCTTGCCTTTGTAGTCCCTCCTTCCCCATTTGGGTATCCAATGTACAAGTTGCCCATCTCTGTCCACTCTGTGTGTGGAGGGGGTGGGAATGTTTCCTGCTGTAAGGATTTGCCGCCTCTTTTGAGTCACTGCATTCGTATGCATAGGTCAAGTTCATCAGATTGAATCAGCTCAATCATCTCTCTTTTTTTTTTTTAAACCTCCCCCCCTTCCTTCTCCTGTTTGAGCTCTGATCATCCAGTCATCTGGTCCTGGTCACGTGGGTGTCATCTGCAAATGTGGGTGTTCTTGTGCACATGTCCTCTCTTCCTATCAGCCGGCAGCTCCATTCTCCACTTGAGTCCTCCGTGGCCACGTCACTGAATCTGGGCCCAGGAGTCCTCGGGTCTCCTCGCACTGCTTGCCAATCAGGTCCCCAACCAGGTCCACAGAAGCCCTCTGAATATTGTGAGGCTTAGTTCGCTGCTTCATTGCTGCCTTTACCCCAACGGTGATGTGTGTGTTTACCAATCCGAGTGTGCATTTCCTCGGAGTCTCAGTTTTGGGAGGGGCCTACGTTGGTAGGACCTGACCAACTGCCCCAATGTCTCCTAGGGAAGCGACCCGTTTGTTCCTGTAGTAACAGTCCATCTGTCTCCATTGTATTGTATTTTTCCTGTAGGTCCTCCATTCGAGACATATCTTTTGTTTCTCACTGCTCCAGTCTCCTCAGCTCGTCCTTTCAAGTGGGGATTTCTCATCTCTGGTGATCTGGATGTGGTTCTGGCTTCCACCTATAGTTCTATGTATTGCAGAGGCTCCAGAGAAAGCCCTGTTCACCGGGTACGCTGCAGCCCTATTTTAGGTATTCCAATCAGTTAAAGGCAGAAGACAGACTTACAAGCCTTCTAGTGTGATGTTTCTGACTATTTCTTTCTCTCCCCTTCCAGTGTCTACTCTATATTATAATGCAAGGAAAACCAAGATTCCAAAAACAGTCATGCATCTTAACACGACTCCCCGCCCATTCCAACCATGGGTCAATCCCTGTATCTCAGAACCCTGGAGTTCCAAGGCTGTGCACCTATCGTCCTTTATCTCTGGCCCATTTGGCTCATTCAAACATGCCCAACTGTTCTCCCATCTGCCCTGTTTCTCCACTTACCTCTCCCTCCCTGTATATTGCCTCCCTCCCCATCACCCAAGCTCTCCTGAGTCCAATCCCCGCCCTGTGCTTCACCCTCCCCGCTAACCCCACCTAACACCAATTTCCCAGCAACCAACAAAAACTTCCCCCTACCCCCCTTTAGTATAATTTCTTTTTCTTAGTCTTTTACAGTAGTGGTCCCATGCAGTATTTCTCTTTTTGTGACTGACTAATTTCACTCAGCATAATGTCCTCAAGGTTCATCCATGTTATGCAGTGACTTGCCGCTTCCTTGTTATTCTTCAAGGTAGCATAATATTCCATTGTGCGTATGTACCACAATTTGTTTATCCATTCTTCAGTTGATGAGCACTTTGGCTGTTTCCATCTTTTTGCTATTGTAAATAATGCTGCTATAAACATTGGTGTGCATATATCTTCTCGTGTTATGGCTCGTTTTTCTTGTGGGTAAATCCCGAGTACAGGAATTACTGGATCATAAGGTATTTCTATTTTCAGCCTTTTGATGAATCGCCACATTGCTTTCCAGAGAGGTTGGACCATTTTGCAGTCCCACCAGCAATGCAGGAGTGTCCCAGTCTCTCCAAATCCCCACCAGCATTTATTGTCTTCTCCATTTTTCATCTTTGCTGTTATTGTTGGTGTGAGATGGTATCTCATTGTTGTTTTGATTTGCATCTCCCTAATGGCTAGTGATCGTGAGCATTTCTTCATATGTTTGTTGGCTGCCCTGATCTCTTCCTTAGTGAAGTGTCTGTTCATATCCTGTGCCCACTTTTTAATTGGGTTGTTTGTCTTTTTCTTGTAGAGGTGTTGCAGTTTCCTGTATATTCTGGAAATAAGTCCCTTGCCTGATATGTCATTGCAAAAGATTTTTTACCATTCTGTGGTTTCCCTTTTTACTCTTCTGGTGAAGTCTTTTGATGTACATAAGTTTTTAATTTTTAGTATGTCCCACTCATCTATTTTATCTATTTTTGTGTGAGTGGTTTTCAAAATGTTTGTAGTCCACGTATTCCCATCATTAGTGCCTTCACATTTGGCCCGAATTTTTCATTGATGACCTTCATAGTTCTGGGATTCACATTTAGGTCCTTAATCTATGTTGAGTTGGTTTTTGTATAAGGCGTGAGGTGAAGGTCTTGTTTCAGACTTTTGCATATCATTTTCCAGTTCTGCCAGCACCATCTGTTGAAGAGACCATCTACTCCCATGCGATATATTTTGGTGTTTTGTTGAAGATCAATTGGCTGCATGTAGATGCGTTGATTTCTGGATTCTCGATTCTGTTCCATTGATCTATGTACCTTTTGTTGTAACAGTACCAAGCTGTTTTGACCACTGTAGCCATGTAGTATATTTTAAAGTCGGGGAGTTACAGGCCTCCAACCTTATTCTTGTTCTTAAGCAGTGCTTTGCTTATCCTGGGTCTCTTTCCTTTCCATATAAAGTTTGTAATTGCTTTTTCCATCTCTTTGAAGAATGTTGTTGGAATCTGGATTGGTATATCATTATATGTGTAAATTGCTTTGGGCAGTATTGACATTTTCACAATGTTAAGTCTTCCTATCCAGGAGCATGGTATATTCTTCCATATTTGTAAGTCTCTTTTGGTTTCTTGTAGTAGTGTTTTGTAGTTTTCTTTATATAAGTCCTTTGTTTCTCTGGTTACATTTATTCCAAGATATTTCATTCTTTGGGTAGCTATTGTAAATGGTATTGCTTTCCTAATGTCTTTTTCGACACTGTCGTTTTTGGTATATAGGAATCCAACTGAGTTTTGTATGTTGACCTTATACCCTACCACTTTGCTGAATCTTACAATGAGGTCTAGTAGCCTTTTTACTGAGTCTTTGGGGTTTTCTACATATAGGATCATATTGTCTGCAAATAGGGAGAGTTTTACTTCCTCTTTGCCAATTTGGATGCCTTTAATTTCCCTGTCTTGCGTATAGCCCTTGCTAAGACTTCCAGCACAATATTGAATAGAAGCGGGGATAGAGGGCATCCTTGTCTGGTTCCTGTTCGCAGAGGGAAGGCTTTCTGGTGAGCGTTCTTGAACCACCAACCTTGCAGTTCAAACCAACTTTGCAGCATAGCGCATTAACCCACAGCGCCAAATATGCTGAAATTTATATATGGAAGAAGGGAGCAGACATCTTAAAACTGATGAAATTCAATAGGATGAAAAACATCTTTAACCTTTTATTAGGACTTATGTATAATGCAACCTCTGATGAATTCAGCATATCACAAATCCACTCATTCAGAAGAATTTATTGCAGAAAGTTCCATAAACACAGTTCCATACACAGTGCAGAAGATCTGTCAGAACTTTCACGGTACAAAGGTTAAGTTGATGCTTGATTGGCAACAACAAAAAAAATCTGCATTTCAAAGCCACCAAGAACTCCATAGAAGAAAAGACCCGGCAATCTGTCCCTGTAAAGATTATAGTTTAGGATACTCTATGGGGCAGTATAAGGTCACTATGAGACAGCGCTAACTTGACAACACACAACAATAACATAAGCAACTTTTTCTTGCTAGTTATTATGTTCAGTGGTGGTAGTGGTGAAGATTATGTGGCACAGAGTGTGTTTCAACTCATAGTGACCCTGCATAGAGTTTCAGAGGCTGTAAATCTATAGGGGAGCAGAAAAGTCTCACCCTTCTCCCAGGAGGCTGACCTTACAGTTAGCAGCACAACATGTACCCACTATACTACCAGAGCTCCTTATGAACTAAATAAATGTGTTCTTATCTTTACTGATCGGAGTCCTGGTATTGTGCGCCACAGGATAAGCACTAGACCTCAAGGTGGGTTTCAACCTCAAGGTCAGTGGTTCAAACCTACCAGCTGCTCCTCAGAAACCCTGTACAAGGTCATTATGAGTCAGAACTGACTCAATGGCACTTAACAACAATAACAACATCTTTACTGATGAATATAAAAGAATAAAAATGAGAACAGCCCACTGATATGATGCAAAAAGTAGCAGAACAACTACGAATATCACTGGCTCAAAACTCATCATACAAAAAAAATCTTCAACACTATCAATAAGTAATGTTAACCGTTTTCTCCTATGTTCCCCAACATTCAATAAAGAATTTTATATATGTTTTCAAAGTATGTTAATGCACACCAATTCAAATAGACCAATGGAACAGAATTAGAACCCAGAAGAATATGCACACTACCAAGCACGTGAGTTTCAACAAAAACACCAAAAGCAATTCAATGGGGTAAGTAAAAAATTATGGAAAATAATGAATCATGATCCTTATGTCACATGATAAAAATTTATTTCAGATCGATCACAGGTCTAAACATAAAAACTAAAACTAGAATTGTTTTAGAAGAAACAGAGTATCTTCATTACTGAGGGATAGGCTGGAGATTTCTCAGGTAGTCATTGTAAAACTAATAAATTATACTTAATCAAAATGAAAAACAAGTTCATCAAAAGGATCCCTGGCTCTGTGAGAGAAAAGAGCTGATGATCTGCTCCCATAAAGACTGTTGTTGTGAAGTACTATGGACTTAACAGTTCCAACTCAGGGACCCTTTATAGGGTTTCCAAGGAGCAGCTAGTAAGTTAAAACCAATGATCCTGCAGTTTAAACTTGTGGTCCAGTGCTTATCCTAGAACCACACCAGGACTCCCATAAAAATTACAGTCTAGGAAATCCTATGGGGTAGTTCTATTCTGTCTAGCAGGGCTGTTATCAGTTGGAATCAACTTGAGGGCACACAATAATAACTCATCAAAAGACACCATTAAAATGTAAATAGCCACATTCCAGACTGGAAGAGGATATTTGAAAAAAATGAACCTGGCAAAGACAATTCAATAAAAGGGGAAACAACTCAATAAAAAAAAAAAAGTTAAAAAAAAAAAGGCAAAAGATACAGACATACATTTAACAAAGGAAAATATGTGAATGGTCAATAAACACATTAAAAGGTACTCAATATCATTAGTAGTCAGCAAAACGCAAAGTAAAACCATAATACATCATGCTGGTCTGTGTATAAAATTTACCAAAAAAGTTACTAGATTAATGAATTTTGAGAGTTCTAACAAAAGAAGGTTAATATATGAGAGGAATTCAAAAAGTTTATGAAAAAATGGAGCTAAAAGATAATGAAATTTTTCTACAAACTTTTTGAAGTCCCCTCAGATCAAAAAAAAAAAAAAATCAGCTGTACTTTCAACCTGTATACTCTGAAACGCTAAGAAGCACTGCTATGGGAAATTAAATACCTGAATAAATGGAGAAAGCCCATGCCCATGAACAATATCAATTCAACACAATCCCAATTTATTTGTTTTTCTTAGAAACTGATATACTGATTCTTAAATTTCTATGACTATAAAGACCTCACAATAACATGATTTTTCAATAAAAATCAACAAATTCCTATAGAGTAACATTAGTTAAGACTGTATATAAGTATAAAGATAGTTCAATGAAGCAGAATAGAAAGTAGTAACAGACCCACAATTGATTTTCTAGAAAGATGTCAAGGTAATTCCTAGAAAGAATCAACTGTCTATTCAATAAATGTTACTGAAAAAAATGGATAGTTACACCTTAAAACAAAAACAAAAACAACAACACAAAACTTAATTCAAAATGAGTAACAAACATAGAAGGCAATCTTCATATCCTTAGACTGGGTAAAGATTTCTGAGACAAGACAAAAGTTCTATGAACCATAAAAAAAAGAAAAAACCTTTATGATACAGTAACAGTGAACACATGACATTATGTATTTGTCAAAATCCATAGGACTGTACTACAGTGAATGAACTATGATGTAAACTATGGGAATTAATTAATAATAATGTATCAGTATTAGTTATTCAGAGTCCTGATGTGGTGCTGTGGGTTAATGAACTGGACTTCAAAGTCCAGTTTGAGTCACAAGGTCGGCAGTTCAAGCTCACCAGTTACTCCTTGGAAACGCTATATGGGGTCACTATGGTCGGAACAGATTTGACGGCACTTAACAACAACAGTTAGTTATTTAATGACAGCAAATACTTCACACAAATGCAAGCTGTAAATAAATAAGGCAAACTGTACACAGAGGGGCAAGGTTTATGTGAGCTCTGTACTTTCTGCAGTTTTTCTTCGGGAAATGTTGAAGTTTTCTAAAAAGTATAAATCTATTTAAAAAAGATGACCTACACTTCATTCTTCTTGGATCAACTATCAACATTCGTGGAAGCAGCAGCAGTCAAGAGATCAGAGGACGTATTGCATTAGGCAAATCTGCTGCACAGGAACTTTTTAAAGTGTTGAAGAACAAAGATATCACCTTGAGGACTAAAGTACGCCTGACCCAAGCCATAGTATTTTCAATAACCTCATACGGATGTGAAAGCTGGACGGTGAATAAGAAAGATCGTAGAAGAATTGATGCCTTTGAATTATGGTGTTGGAAGAGAATACTAAAAGAGCCATGGGCTGCCAAAAGAACCAATAGATCTGTTTTGGAAGAAGTGCAGCCAGAGTACTCCTTGGAGGCCAGCTTCGTCTCTCATACTTTGGACATATTGTCAGGAGGGAACAGTCGCTGGAAAAGGATGTCATGCTGGGTAAGATGGAGGGTCAGAGAAAAAAAGGAAGACCCCCAACGAGATGGATCGGCCAGGTGGCCTCATTAATGGCATCAAGTGTGGCGGCGGTAGTGAGGTTGGCCCAGGATCAGACATTGTTTTGTTCTGCTGTGCATGGGGTCGCTATGAGTCGGTTCCAACTCAATGGCACCTGACAACAACAACGACACTTCATCAAGGAGTCCCTTCTTGTTGTTTTTAAGTGCCATCAGGACCAACTCATAGCAACCCTGTATAGGGTTTCTAAGGAGTGGCTAGTGAGTTTGAACTTCCGACCCCGCAGTTCAAACTGACCTTGTGGTCCAGTGTTTATCCTATAGTGCCAACACCAGGACTCCAAGGAGTCTCTAGGTGGCACATATAGTTGCTCAACTACGAACCAAAAGGTTGGTGATTAGAACCACCCAGAGAAACCCTTGAAGACAGGTCTGGCAATTTGCTTCTGAAAAGTCTCAGCCTTCAAAGACGTATAAAGCAGTTCTATGATGCATACAAGGAGTCTCCAATGAGAAGGAATTGATTCGATTGTTGTTAGGTTCGACTCATAGTGACCCTATGCACAAGAAAAAGAAACACTGCCTGGCCCTGTACCATCCTCACAATTGATTTGATGGCAACTAACAAAAAGCGTCATCAAAATTAAAAACTTATACAGAAAAAGATACCTTCTAAGAAAATGAAATGTAAAATCAAAGTTTGGGAAAAAACAGTTATAAAAATAAATCTAATGAAGAACTTATATCCAGAATGTATAAATAAAACTATAGCTTATTGAGAAAGACTGACAGGAAAAATACGTAACAATACAGGCAGATCGACTTGATTACTACAAGAACAAGCAAGTTGCTGGCCCAGGAGACATCAAGGCAAGTGGTCGGGTCCCCTCAGGGCAAACCTCCTTTGAAGACTAAGACTCAATGGGAATACATGCTCTGATTGGTGACTACATTCGTCACTGATAAGGGGAAATGAAGGTAAAACAACAATGAAGCTATGAGCTAAGCCCTATAACGTTCAATAGACTCCTGTGAACCTGGCTGGAGACCTGGCTGGCCAGCAGTGTGGCAAGATCTGGGGACTCTTGGGCCCCAGAGTCAGTGACATAGCCACAGAGGACTAGAGTGGAGAGTGAAGTGTCCAACTGATAAGGAGAAAGAGCACATGCATAAGTACACCACACTTGCAGATAGTACCCACTTGACCTGGCTTCAATGGCTGGATGATCAGAACTCAACCAGAAGAAGAAAAAAGAGGAAAAAAAGAATGATCTGATACAATTTGATGAACTTGATCTACACCTATGGAAGCACTAGCTCAAAAGAGGGAACAAATCTTCACAGCGAGGATCACACCCACCCCCTCCAAACAAAGAGAGGAGAGGGAAGGGCAACTTGGACATTGGCTACCCAGAATGGGTACCTAGATACAGAGGGTGTGGAACAAGGTAGACTCTCCACTGAGTAGTATCCAATCTGTCTAGGCGGGGCCAAGGAAAGGAGATGCGGATAGGTCTCTTGTGATACAATGGTGAATAATTGTTATCAGGACTGATTGTGAGGGCTAGAAGTGTAAAAGTAAATGTTTTGTAGCAAAGGGAGGGGAGGGATTAACTTTGCAGCCTAGGGGTGGAGTCTCTCAGACTATCAAGGGAGAAAAGCGGAGAATAGAAGCCTACCCAGAGAAGCAGTGATGCCAGAGATGGAGGTAGAGACAACGACACAGAGAGATGGAGCGCCTGAGAACTTTGGACACAAGAAAGGGAGAGGGGCTGTGTGCTGATGACTGGTGGGATGGGGGTGGGGGGCAGGCTTGTGGGGTATACCCTGTGGTTGGTGGATGATGCATGAAAGGAATTGTAACCATGGCAAGGGATCGATATACGATGGGATCAATGTGAAGCTAACGTTCTCCAATGTAAACTATCACAAACTCAAAATAAAGTACCCTATATGCATCAATAAAAATTAAAAAAACACCTATATCTTATTGAGAAAAACATACTACAACAAAAGTAAAATGGACAAATGATCTAAAAAGCAAAACTTCATGAATTTTACAACAGGACCAACAAGCAAATGAAAATATGATCAAGCTCAATTAATAAGAAAATACAAATTAAAACTAGTGAGACAGCTACATGCTCATTAGAATAACTTAAAAGCCTGACAAAAATCATATTAATTCAAACTCGATCATAGTTCTAAATATAAAACCTAAAACTATATAATTTCTAGAAAACCACAAAAAACATTTTTCTTAGATTCAATATCAAAAGCACAATCTATGTAAGAAAAAGATTGATAAATTGTACTTTATCAAACTTAAAATTTCAAAAGACTCTGCTAAGAGAATAACATAAGCCACAGGCTGAGAAAAAAATAAGCATATAATAAGCAAAGAATCTGAAAATATTTACAAATAAAAAGCAGAAAAGGATTATATATATGTATATATATAATTATGTAAAATACACACACACATATGTGTGTGTGTGTGTGTATTTTAAACTCTCCAAATGCAAAAGGGATAGTAAAATTGTCAGAGTAGGGATTTATAGGAGTCTGTCACTTCCCAGAAAAACAAAACAACAACAAAAAAGAGCAAAAACTTTCAGAATCAATCTTATAAGAACTCTGGAAGAAAATTCATAGGTTTAGAGCAATTAATCAGGAGTAAGGCTACTGAAACCCAGTGGGACTTTTTGTGATATCTTAACTTATCCTACCCTGAACTGAACCGAGTCCATGGCACATAACCAACACCACCATCACCACCCTGAACCTTGGAGCACTGGTGTGGTACTATGGGTTAATGCGCTGGACTGCAAAGTCGGTTTGAACTGCAAGGCTGACAGTTCAAGCTTACCAACCCGCTCCTTGGAAACCCTATACAGGGTTACAACAAGTCTGAACCTTGCATATCAAAGATACTGAATATTTTAACTCATATTCCCCATGTGTAACCTGACTTCAAGAGGGAACTGAGCAGACACTGTTTCCAAAGAATTCTGTTTTGTTTGCTTGGATCTGACTGTGTGGTCCTGGAATGCTAGTGTGGTACTGCAGGATAAGCACTGGATTACTAACCACAATGTCAGCGATACAAACCCACCAGTTACTCCTTGGGAACTCTATACAGGGTCACTATGGGTTGGAATCAACTCTACAGCACTTAACAACAACACAAGTATGGTCCTGGTGAGGTGCTACAAGGTAAGCACTAGACTGCTAATCACAAGGTGGATGGTTCAAGCCCACCAATCACTCCTCAGAAACCCTATTCGGAACTGACTCTGCGGCACTTAACAGTGCTTCTTCAAGGATTTATGTACACAGGGCTTCCCTCTGTTTCACTTAACTCTGTACTCTCTCAGGGTGAATCTGCTAATCAAAAAACATTCTCTCCAGAACAATGAAGAGCAAGAAGCTTCCACTACTTGGAGTAAAAACAGCAGTTGGGGTAAACACTAGTTAAGCAGGATACCTGGGAGGAAAAGCTGGTTAAATCATGTTTGGGAAGGGGAAAGCAGTAGAAATGAGAAAACCTCCCACATAAAGTCATGTGGATGCCCAGGGCAGAACACATGTTCAGAAAACACTTGCTTAAGACCATAAAGTTTACATTTCTGGCTGATCTTTAAACTCAGTGTAAGTCAGAAGCAATCACTAAGGCAAGGTTATAAATGGCCTGGGGCCTAAGTGCAGAAAGACTGATCCAAATAACAGCCAACCTACAAAGACCTGAAGATACATTCTTTTCTCTTCATCCTCTCCCCACTCCCTGCCACACACCCCCGACTTTTCTTTGGCTCCAGGAGTTTCAGAATATTAGTCCACTAGCTGAGTACTAAGCTTAGAGAACATAGAGTTAAAAAAATACACACTACAAAGATTAGTTTTTGCAAAAGGTCTTTACAGAAATAGTTTGGCAAAGTCATTAAACAAATGAGAACCAGAAACAAGCAGTAACAACCCTGGAGCTGGGGAAGAATCTAATTTTCACACTTACTATAGCATGATACTAAATGTGTCCAGTACTTTTCAGCTCCAAAATTTCTATGTGCTTTATTTTATTTTTTTGTCTTTGTTGATATTCTCTATTTGCTAAGACATTGTTTTCCTGGTCTTTAGTTATCGGCTCATGAGTTTTGTTTTGATTTAATCATGTCCTTCCAAATACAGGTGTTAATGAGCCCATATCAATGTAGGGTATGTCTTAAGCCTCACCTTTTTTTTTTCTCCTTCCCAACTCTTAGGTGAATTAAGTGAAGACTGATTTAAGATGGCCATCTGTTGTTAAGTGCCATTGAGTCGGTTCTGACTTATAACGATCCTGTATAGGGTTTCCGAGGAACAGTTGGTGGGTTTGAACTGCTGACCTTATGGTTCACTAGCCCAGTACTTATCTGTGCTTCATCAGGGGCAGTTTCTTCTAATTTCTCTCTTTTTTTTTTCCTGTGAGTAGGCTACATTGTTTCTTTGCATGATCCATGAGCAAATAACTAAAGAACAATGTCTCACCAAATAGAGAATATCAACAAAAAGAAAAAATAAAATAAAGCAAACAGAAATTTTGGAGCTGAAATGTAATGAAATAAAAAACTCACTATTAGAGTAGTGGGTTACACATTGGGCTACTAACTGCAAGGTCAGCAGTTTGAACCCACCAGCTGCTCTACATGAGACAGATGAGGGTTTCTGCTCCCATAGACATTTACAGTCTCAGAAACCCTCTACAGAGTCACTATGAGTTAGAACTGACTTGAGGGCATGCAGCAGCAGCAGAAGAAATGTTCAGAAGAAATCATCATCAAATACAGAGACAATACTAAGTGTGTCCATTCTGAGGAGCAGAAAGAAAAAGGAAAGCAAAATAAACATAGTCTAAGTGGTACTGTAGGATTCAAACTAGACTGCAAACTGGTTTGAATCACAAACTCAGTGGTTCAAACTTACCAGCCACTCCTCAGAAAAACAAAGAGAGCTATAGTGGTGGTGGTTAAGTGCCATGGAGTCAGTTCTGACTCACAGTGATCCTGTATAGGGCTTCCCAGGCCACAAATCTTTACGAGAACAGAAAGCCTCATCTTTCTCTTTCAGAGCAGCTGGTGGATTACTCAAAACTTCAGAACCTGCGGCTTGCAGCCCAATACACAACCACTATAAAAAATATTAATATACTGATAATGGAAATTCCAGATGAAGAGAGAAAGGAGCAGAAAGAAAATTTGAAGAAATAATGGTCATAACTTTCCTTATGATGGATGACATGAATTTACACATTCAAGAAATTTAACTATCTCTAAGCAGGACAAACTTAAGAAGATCTAAATTGAGAAGCATGTAGTAAAAAATGCTAAAAAAGAATCTTAAAACAGCTAGAAGAACTGATTCATCACATATAAGAGAGCCAGAATAATATTAATAGCCAATTTATCAACACAAACTGTGACGTTCCAGAAGGTAGTAGGATCACATATTTAAAGGACTGGAAAGAAAAACAAAAACACAAAGAACTGCCACCCAAGAATTCATATCCAGGAAAACTATTGTTCACAAAGAAATAGAAATCAACACATTTGCAAAGAGACAATTATGACAGTTCACTGCTAGTACACCTGTCCTTCTAGAAATGCCAAAGGAAGTTCTTCAGGTTTAAATCAGAACAATAGACAACAACACAAAACCATATGAAGAAATAAAGAACACTGGTAAAGGTAACTACTTAGGTGATTATGAAAGTAAGTAGTATTGTATTTTTTATTAATAATTCCTCTTTCTAACCTAAATGACTTAGAAGACACATGCATAAGACAATAATTAAACATCAATGCTAATGGCACACAACATATAAAGGTATCAACTGTCACACTAACAAGATAAAGGGAGAGAGAAAGAAATATACTGAACTAGAAATTTTGTGTACTACTGAAACAAATATTATTCAAGCTAGGTTATTGAAAGATTAAAATGTTAATTGTAATCCCAAAGTAATCATTTAAAAGAAAAATAACTAAGAATGAAAACACAGCATACCAAAACCTGAGAGGGCAACATCCAAAAAGAAGAAAGAACCAAAACCAACACATTAATAAAACAGCTCCAACAATTAGAAAAAAGACCAGCAAAGTAAAACAGTCACTAGATGAACAGAAATGATAAAGATTAGATCAGAAAGAACTGAAATAGAAAACAGAAAAACAAGACAAGAAGCTAGTTCTTTGAAAGGATTAATAAAATCAACAAATCACTGACAAAACTAACAAAAGAAAAAAGGGAGAAGACACAAATAACATACATAAGAAACCTTATGGGTGACACCACAACAGAAATAAAAAGGAAAACATAGAATATTCTGAAGAGTTGTACTCCAACAAGTTTGAAAATCTAGAGGAAATGGAAAGATTTTTAGAAAAACATGGCCTACCTAAACTAATACAGAGTAAGTAGGAGACTTGCACAGACCTAAAACAAAAGAAGAAATCGATCAGGTCATCAAAAACTCCCAATCAAAGAAACTCCATGACCAGATGGCTTTATTGGTGAATTTTACCAGTCAGAGAAGAGCTGACACCAATCTTATTTAAAAATTCCAGAATACAGAAAAGGATAGAAAACTTCCAAATACAATTTATGAAGCAAGCACAACCCTCATACCAAAATCAGGCAAGGACATCACTAACAAAGAAAAGAATATTTGTTTCCCCTGCCAAATAATGTAAAATAGACATTTATGTAATAGAAATGAATATTTGAAATGAATATTGGGAATTATGATGACAGAAAGCCTGTAAGTCCACCTTCAGCCTATAACTAGTGGATTTGCTAAAATGGGAATTAGAATTTGCTCAGGGAAATTAGGCTTTTTGTTAAGACTTTGTAGAGTATGGGCCCTTAGGCAGAATCCTGAGACCCACTCAAAACCTCCTAAATTGGGACATTCCATTTGAAAAGACATGCACACTAACCCAGAACTGCTGGTAGAACATAGAATTTTTATTGAAACAAAGACCTGCAAGGGAGCGGACTGTTTAGCTGTGTGAATACTAAGCAATCTGTTTGCTTTGGAGGCATCAAGGAAGAAAAAGTCAGCCTGTTAGGGAAAAACCCCATTCTAGAGCTGAAACTCAAAGGGAACTCTAAAGCAGTCTAGTATGATCA
Organism: Chrysochloris asiatica; assembly: GCF_000296735.1. NCBI lineage: Eukaryota > Metazoa > Chordata > Mammalia > Afrosoricida > Chrysochloridae > Chrysochloris > Chrysochloris asiatica. The sequence continues at coordinate 18,437,902 of NW_006408535.1, forward strand.
CTGGTGACTACCCTAGTTTACCTGTGAGCAGAAGTGGGGGGAATGCAGAAATGAAGACATGGCTGAGCTAGACCACGTACCATTGGCACCCACTCACCTTGAAATGAGAGGCTGAAGAGGAAGGGCTAGCTGGTCTGAAGTTTAGGAAGATGAGTAAACTCCTGAGCCCTGCAGGCTAGGGCTGAGAGCAGAGCAGCCAGTTAGTATGAAGTGCAGGGAGCTGTGTGTGAACTACCAAACTTGCAGATAGTACCCATTTGATATAGCTTGGATGGCTAGTTGACCAGAATTTGAACCAAGGAAGATAAAGATGTATGATACTGAGAAAAAGTACAAATTGGTACAATCTGACAAACCAGATTCTGCCTATGAATGCAGTGACGCAAATTTCCGACTGGAAATGGAAAGACTCTTCATATCAAGGAACAACCTTGTTTTCTCAGTGTACTCTGGGTTGATGAGGATGAGAAATTTAGACATTGGCTAAAAAATTGGTGGTGGGGGGAGAGCTACAAAGGCACAAAGTGAGTGGATGGTTTACAGGAGTTCATTGGTGTGCTTAATTGCAGAATGGGGGGAGGAGGGAAAGAGAGAGACACAGAAAGCAGAAGGAATAAGAAAACCAGATATTTCAATACTCTATCTACAAAGACTTATCAAAAAGGTACGTCTAAATCAACACAAGAATGGCTGAACAATCTTTGTAATACTATAAAACGTTGAAGAAAACCATAAGGTCGGCAATTCAAGCTCACCAGTTGCTCCTTGAAAACCCTATACAGGGTCACTATGGGTTGGAATCAACTTGACAGCACTTAACAACAACAACCTGATATTATAAAATGGAAGGTGTGTAAGTCTGTCCTTAGGCCAGTATTGACTGGACATGCTAAATAGCCACTGGAATTGCCTGAACCCACTCGGGTTGTTCATTTAAAGCAGTATTGGACACCTGGTGGGCAAAACAGATGAACTCTCTAATTAAAGATATGTTGAAGGTTGGAGTATTGGTGTGAACAAATTCTCTGTATGACAGTCCTTACCAGCCTTTGAAAAAGGGAGATGGCTCACGGAGGTTGACAGTAGATTATCAAAGCCTAAATAAAATAGTGCCACCTGTGGCTTCAGCTGTTCCAGATATGGTAGCGACAGTACAGAAAATACAGTAAGCTCAAGGAGACTGGTACTCAGTAACTGAACATGCAAATGCCTTTTTCTTGATCCCAATCTCAGATAATAATAATAGCAATTATTCATCTGCTATTGGGCTTTGGTTGAGACTGTCTCAATGACAGAAGGGCATAAAATCATCATGAGACCTAAAATACTCTTAATGTCTTGGGGGCTGTCGGAGAAACACTTGAATAATGAAGGTAGTATCCAAAATAATTCTGTAATAAAATGGAAATGGTTCATAAAGGAACAAGCTATGAGGGGTATGCAAGGAGGTACCCATTGTATCCACAAGCAGGTGGGTATTTGTCTACAGGTCCCACCCTACAACCACTTGAAAAGCTGCCAGAGCCCACTGCCATATGGACAATGCACTTTGAACAACTTTCTGCTGACCAGCAAAAGGCTGCTTGGCTCACAGATGGCAGTTCCAGGGTATATGGACAACACTTAATATAGAAAACTGCTGCATTAAAAGCAGTAGATGGTAATACCTTGATTAAAGAAGGTAAGAACAAGTTAGCTCAATGGGCTTGAACTGCATTCTGTCTTTCCAGCTAAGATGGAAGAACTGAGAGTCCATATGTTTGAATTTTTACTGACTCATTGGCAGTAGCCAATGGCTTGATCAGGCATTGAACAGAATACTGGACTATTAAAGGGACATCTGTGTGAGGCAAGGACCTATGGAGAGTTCCCTGGAAATTTAAAGAGCACAGAGTAGGGCATATTGATGCCCACCAAAAGAATCCTCTTCCTGAATCAAAGGTTATTGAAATCAGCAAGTAGATATGTTGGTATGCTGTTTTGAGGAGGTCAATTTGGTCCATGAAATGAGTGGACATGGGGAAGTTGCAGAAATGCAGAGATGCACTGAACAACCAACCCTCTTGCACTCTGAGACACAAAAATACCAATAAAGAGTTGTAAGGACCAAACTGATTTTACCTGATTTTGCCTATCTAGAGACTGCTTGACTAAACTCTAGTCAGGCTCAGGAAAGCATTTTAAATAGACAAGGCCTCAGTT
>NW_006408535.1:18441443-18456455 GCF_000296735.1 Chrysochloris asiatica
GACATTGGCTACCTAAAATGAGGGGGCAATAAAGGCACGAAGTGACTGGCTTACAAGGTTTCAAGAAGGAGCTTAGTTTAAGAGGGTGGGGGGAATGAAAGAGTCCCCACTGAATAGCTATCATCTTGTCTAGATGGGTCTGGTGAAAGGAGATGGGGATAAGATTCGTAAGATTCAATAGTGAATAACTGATATCAAGACTAATCGCGACTGTCACACTTGTAAAGGTAGAAGTTTTGTAACAAAAAAAGGGGAGTGGTTAATCTTACAGTCCAGAAACACAGGACCCTAGCACCATGAAGAGAGGAACACACAAGCAGAGCGCGGGACCTTATCCAGAGAAGCAGCAGCACCAGAGATGGAGGTAGAGATGGGGGCATGGAGAGGAGGAACAGCTGAGGACTCTAGATTCATCAACTAAGAAGAGAAGGACTAAAAACTGGTGGCCAAGAGCAGACTTGCAGAATGTGTCCTTTGGAGATGTAAATTATTATATATGCCTGAGTGGGGTTTTTTGTTTGTGTGTTTTTTAAAAAGCTAAAGTGGATAGAGATAAATACTTTTAACTCATGGTATATGGAGGGGATTATAATCAATGTAATGAAACAAGTTATATGAATGGTTGAATGTGAAACTGATGATGTGCCCTGTAAACTTTCCCTCAATCCCAATCCACAATAAAAACCTTAAATTAAAAAAAAAAAAAGAGTGTCAGCAAGAAACACAGGTTACACACGTATCAGATAAGGGACTAATTCCTAAAATATACAGGAAACTATAACACCTCTACAAGAAAAAGACAAATAACTCCATTAAAAATGGGCACAGTACATGAACAGACTCTTCACCAAGGAGGAAATCTGGGCAGTCAATAAACATATGAAGAAATGTGCACCATCACTAGCCATTGTTGTTGTTGTTGTGAAATGCCATTAAGTCAGTTCCGACCCATAGCAACGTTGTATAGGGTTTCCAAGGAACAGATGGTGAGCTTGAACCGCCAACCTTGCAGTTCAAACGGCTTTGCAGTCTGGTGCATTAACCCACAGCGCTAAACCAGGACTCCAGAAAGATGCAAATCAAAACAAGAATGAGGTATCATATCACACCAGCAGTAACAGCAAAGATAAAAAAAGTAGAGGACAATAAATGCTGGTTAGGATGTGGGGACACAGGGACCCTCCTACATTGCTGGTGGGATGGCAAAATGGTCAACCACTCTGGAAAGCAATATGGCGCTTACTCAGAAGGTTGGAAATAGAAATACTTTATGATCCAGCAATTCCTCTACTTGGTATTTACCCACAAGAAATATGAGCCATAACATGAGTAGTTATATGCACACCAGTGTTCATAGTAGCACTATTTACAATGGCAAAAAGATGGAGACAGCCAAAGTGTCCATCAATGGAAGAATGGATAAAAAAACTCTGGCACATACACAATGGAATATTATGCTACCTTGAAGAATAACAAGGAAACTGTAAGCCACCGCAATACATGAATGAATCTTGAGGACACTATGCTGAGTAAAATTGTCGTTGTTGTTAGGTGGCATTGAGTCAGTACTGACTCATAGTGCCCTTTTGCACAACAGAATGAAACACTGCCCAATTCTGGGCCAACCTCACTACTGTTGCCACATTTGAGTCCATTGATGCTGCCACTTGGCCAATCCATCTCGTTGGGGGTCTTCCTCTTTTTCTCTGACCCTCCACCTTACCAAACATGGTATCCTTCTCCAGGGACTGGTCCCTCCTGATAATATGTTCCAAGTATGAGTGATGAAGTTTGGCCATCTTGGCCTCCAAGGAGCACTCTGGCTGCACTTCTTCCAAAATGGATCTATTGGTTCTTTGGCAGCTCAAGGCATTTTCAATATTCTCCTCCAACACCAGTGAGTGAAATTAGTCAGTCACAAAAGGAGAAATGCTGCAAAGGACCATTAATGCAAAAGATTAAGAACGAGTACCCACACTAAAAGGGAAAAGAAAACAAAAAATCTTTGCCGGTTATTGAGGAATATGGGGTGGGATGAGGGGAGGGAGGGGACGGTGGAGCACAGGGTAGGGAATAGACACAGGCAGTCTGAGTGCTGGGTGGGGGTGGGGGGCAAAATGTAATAAGGGTGAGGGCAATGGAAGAACAAGGAGGATGGGAGAATAGTTAGACAGGTTTGCATGGGCTAAGTGGTACAGAGGTAAATAACGATGTACGCACAATCTTGGAACCACAGGGCTCTGGGATACAGGGATTAAGGCATGATTTGAATGAGTAAAAGAGGGGAAATAATGTTAAAATGCTTAACTGTCTTTTAAATCGTGGTTTCCCTTGCCTACCATTGTAAAATAGACACTTGAAAGGGAGAGAAAAACATCACCATAGAACACTTGTAAGTCTGTCTTCAGCCTATAACTGATTGGGATACCTAATATGGGGCTAGAAGCTGCCTAGTGAAGGAAGCTTTCTGTGGAAGCTTTACACTGCATAAGAACACAGGTGGAATCCTGATCCCCATCCACAATCTTCTGAGGTGGGAAATTTCCACTTGAAAGGACAAGCAGACCAGTCTGGAGCAGCTAGAAGAACAGAAGATACTTCTTGAAAGAAAGACCAGCAGGAAATAAAAAACAGTAACAGCAGTCTGACTGACTACTATAAGAACATGCAAGTTGTTCACCTGGGAGCCATCAAGGCAAGTGGTCGGGTCAGGTCCCCTCAGGGCAAACCCCCTTCCAAGACTAAGACTTAAAGGGAACACATGAGTGGGCATGTGATCTTGCTGGTGACCACATTGGTCCCGATAATGGGAAGTAGGGGAAAAACAGCAATGAAGTTGTGAGCTAAGTCCAACTACGTTCAACAGACTCCTGTCAACCTGGATTGAGACCTGGTTGGCCAGCAGTATGGCAAGACCTGGGGATTCCTGGGCCCAGAGACAGGGACATGGCCACAGAAGACTAGAGAGAAGAGAGAAGCATCCAGGTGATAAGAAGTGAAGGGAGATGCACAAGAATACCCACACTTGCATATAGTACCCACTTGGCCTGGCTTCAGTGGCTGGAGGATCAGAACTCAACTAAAAGAAGAAAGAAGAGGAAAAAAAGAGTAATCTGCTACAATTTGATGAACTTGACCTATACTTATGGATATAGTAGCTCAAAAGAGCTACTATATCCATAAGCATAGGGATGGACAATGGGCGCTACAAAGGCAAGAATTGACTGACTTACAAGCTTTCGAGAGGGAGCCTAGTGCTTGTGGGGTATACCCTTTAGTTGTTTGATGATGCATGGAAGGGATTGTAATCATGGCAATGAAACGATATATGATAGAATGAATGTAAAGCTAATGTTCTCCCATGTAAACTATCACATAATTCACAATAAAAACTTGGGGGGGGGCAGAGATACACTATACTGGACTTATGAAAAAGATCCACTATTTTGTTCTTGGAATTTACCAAACTATATCAAGATTTCCAGAATTCTGGAAGGTGATGGGGTCCATAAATTAGTTTACTGAACATAAAAGTCTTTATATTTTTTTATTTAAAAAAATAATGGAGAGAAAGCCTAGTTCCAGAGGGTGTGGGGGAAGGTAGCATATTCTCTCCACTTAGTGGTTTCCAACCGGTCTAGACGGAGCTGACCAAAGGAGATGCGGATAAAACTCTTGTGGTTTAACAGTGAATAACTGCTATCAGGATTGATTGCGAGTGTTGGAAATTTAAAAGTAGACATTTTGTAACAAAAGGAGGGGAGTGGTTGATTTTACAGTCCAGGAGCGGAGTTCCCTGGAACCATGAAGGGAGAAGAAACGAGTGCAGGACCCTACCCAGAGAAGCAGTGACTCCAGAGATGGAGGCAGATACAAAGACGTGGAAAGATGAAGCAGCTAGGGACTCTGGACTCAGGGAGAGAGAGGGGCTGTGTGCTGACAGCTGGCGGGGGGAAGAGGGGGCAGGCTTGTGGAGTATACCCCTTGGTTGTCTGATGATGCATGGAGGGGACTGTAATCATTGCAATGAAATGAAATACGATAGGATGAATGTAAAGCTAATGTTCTCCCATTTAAACTATCACATAATTCACAATAAAAACTTAAAAAATAAATGCATAAAAGAAAAAGAAAGGTTACAGATGGCTATGGGGCAAACTCCCTGGGGGAAATACCCTGTACACAGGGCCTTCTATAAGGCCGATAGTACAAGTGGCATCAGGTGGCTACAAATGGGTCCTCACAGGGATAGATACTTACTCTGGACTAGGCTTAACATGTCATTTAATGGATTCAGATGCCAAAAACACCATTAGGGGATCAGAACAGAGACACTGTACCACAAAGTTTCCTCAGACCAAGGGACACACTTTATTGCCCACAGGGACATATCATGTTGCATATCACCCTCAAAGTAATGATTTGATAGAGAAATAGAATGGGCAATTGAAACACATTTGTCATCTAAACCGTGGGGAGTTGCCCAAAATTCCAACCAAAAGTGAAGGTTTCTTCATATCAAGGATCAAGCTTGCTGCCTCAGTACACTGGGTTGATAGGGACAGGCAATTTAGACCAGTTTATCAAAATTGGGGGGCTATTAAGGCAGTAAGTGGCTGGCTTACAAGCTTTCATGAGGATGCTTAGTGCCAAAACGAGAGAGGTAAGATAGAATCTCCACTGAATAGTTTCCCTTTTGTCCAGATGGGTCTGATGATAAGCGGGGTGGGATTTTATGATTCAATTGTGAGTAACCGTTATCAGGACTAATGGCGATTGTCTTAACTGTAAATATAGAAGAGATGTAACTAAAAGTGGGGAGCAGTAAATCTGTCATTTCAGGAACAAAGGACCCTAAGACCATCAAGAGGGAAGAGCATGAGGAGAGCAAGATATACTAACCAAAATAGCAACAACACAGAGATGGTGAGAGTCTATGTCATAGAGAGATACAGCAGCAGAGGAGTATAAGTCCATGGACTGAGAAACGCTGTATGCCTGCAGGCAGGAAAGTGCTTGCAAAATGTGCCCTTTGGACACTTCGATGAATATATACTTTCAATGTGGTATGTGTACCTCAAAAAACAAAAAAGTAACAGAGGCAAATACGATTATAGCTGATGGTGCATGGAGGGGACTGTAATCTTGCAATGATTTGTTGAATGTACAACTGATGATCTGCCTTGTAAACTTTCACTCAAATCACAACAAAAGCTGTAAGATAAATAAATAAAACAAGGGGAGACAAAGGCTCACATGAGACTACACAGGAAATACTACAAAGCATCCTCTCAGATCACAATGCTATAAAATCAGTAATCAACAATAGGGAGATAAAGGAAATAAACTCAAATACATAGAAACTGAATAACATCCTGCATGAAAGCTACTGGGTACTAGATAAAATAAAATGTGAAATTTAAAAATTCATAGAAACAAAAAAATAATGAAAACACAACATACCAGAACCTTTGAGGGACAGCAAAAGCAGAAATAAATGAGACAGAAAACAGAAAAATTATAGACAAAAATCAACAAGACAAGAAGCTGGTTCTATTAAAGGATAAATAAAACTGACATACCATTGGCAAATCTAACAAAAGAAAGAGGGAGAAGACACAAATAACATGCAGAAGAAACCACATAGGTAACATCACAACAGAACCAATGGACATATACAAAGGATAATAACAGAATACTATGAAGAGCTGTCCATCACCTGTCTGTCAGTGTGTCATATTGTGGTGGCTTGTGTGTTGCTGTGATTCTGGAAGCTATGCCACAAGTGTTTTAAATACCAGCAGAGTAACCAACAGTAAACAGGTTGCAGATGACTTTCCAAACCAAGACAGACTAAGAAGGAGAGACAAAATGCTTCCAATATTTTAGTCACTGAAAATCTTATGAATAGCAGTGGAACACTGTTAGCACCAGATTAATGAATACTGAAACAGGATGAAAAGCACCAGAATATTGTCAGAGATAGTGCTGGAAGATGAGTCCCTCAGGTTGGAAGGCATTCAAAATGTGACTGGGGAAGAGCTGCCTCCTCAAAGTAGAGTTGACAGTGAAGACGTGAATGATGTAAAGCCCTTGGGACCTTCATTTGCTTGTGGGGCACAACTCAAAATGAAGAGAAAAAGCTGTAAATATCCGTTAGTAATCGGAACATGCAATGTACAAAATATGAATTTAGAAAAACTGGAAATTGTCAAAAATGAAATGCAATGCATAAACATCAATATCCTAGGCATCCGCTGAAAATGAACTGGTATTGGCCATTTTGAATATGACAATCACATGGTTTACTACGCAGGAATTGACAAACTGAAGAGGAATGGTATCACATTCATCATCAAAAACAACTTATCAAGATTAGTCATGAAGTACAACATGGTCTGTGATTAGGTAATATCCATACACCTACAAGGAAGACCAGTTAATACCACTATTATTCAAATTTACACACAAACCATTAAAGCCAGTGATGATGAAATTGAAGAATTCTACCAACTTCTTCAGTCTAAAATTGATCAAACACGCAATCAAAATATACTGGAAAAGTTGGAAACAAAAGAGAAGGATCAGTGGTTGGAAAATATGGCTTTGGTGATAGAAACTGCTGGAGATCACATTACAGAACTTTACAAGACGAACGATTTTTTCATTGCAAGTATCTTTTTTAAACAACATAAAAGATGACTATATACATGGACCTCACCAGATGGAATACACAGAAATCAAAGTGACTGCATCTGTGGAAAGAGAAGGTGGAAAAGCTCTATATCATCAAACAAAACAAGGTCAGGAGCAGACTGTGGAACAGCCCATTAATTTGCTCATATGAAAATTCAGGTTGAAGCTGAGCCACAAGAGTCAAAATATGACCTTAAATATATCCCACATGAATTTAGAGATCATCTGAAGAACAGATATGATGCATTTAGGCACTAAAGACCTAAATAAGACCAGAAGAGTTGGGGAACGACATCAAGAACATCATACAAGAAGAAAGCAAAAGGTCATTAAGAAGACAAGAAAGGAGGAAAAGATGGATGCCAGAAGAGACTCTGAAACTTGCTCTCCAGTATAGAGATGCTAAAGACAATGGAAGAAATGAGGAGGTACGAGAGCTAAACAGAAAATTTCAATGGTCAGCTCAAGAAGACAAAGTAAAATATTGTAATGAAATGTGCAAAGACCTAGATTTAGAAAATCAAAAGGGAAGAACACGCCTCAGCATTTCTCAAGCTGAGGGAACTGAAGAAAAAATTCAAACCTCCACCTGCAGTATTCAAGGATTCTCTATGGGCAAAATAGTAAATGATACAGAAAGTATCAAAAGAAGATGGAAGGAATACACAAAATTACTGTACAAAAAAAGATATGGCCAGTGTTCAACCATTTCAAGAGGTAGCATATGATCAAGAGACAATGATCCTGTAGAAAGAAGTCCAAGGTACACTGAAGGCATTAGCAAAGAACAAGATACCAGGAATAGACGAAATACAAATTGAAATCTTTCAACGAACCGATGCATAACTGGAGGTACTCACCCATATACGTGAAGAAATTTGAAAGACAACTACCATATTTGTGCCCATTCCAAAAACGGGTGAGCAGATTGTAGAAATCATTGGAAAGTATCATTGATATAACAGGTTTGTAAAATTTTGCTGAATACAAAAATGGTTTCAACCATACATTGACAGAGGACTTCCAGATATTCAAGTTGGATTCGGAAAGAGACCTCAGATAAGGCAAAGCACTCCTTAAGAATAATAATGTTGTATGCCTCTCACTCCCTGATTTCAAAATTTACTACACAGCCACAGTGGTCAAAACAGCCTGGTATTGGTACAATGAAAGATACATAGATCAAAGGAACAGAATTGAGAAGCCAGAAATAAATTCACCCACATACAGTCAACTGAACTTTTATAAAGAGGCAAAATACATTAAATGGGGAAAAGATACTGTCTTCAACAAATGGTGCTGGCAAAATTGGAAATCGATTTGCAAAAGAATGAAACAAGACCTATATCTCACACCACACACAAAAACTAACTCAGCATGGATTCAACATCTAAATGTAAATTCCAGTATAAAGGTCATCAATGAAAAAATAGGGACAAACTTAAGGACTCTAATACAGAGAATCTAATGACTACCAAGCATGGCAAAACACATACAAATAATAGAGGGCAAAATAGATGACAGGAACATACTAAAACTTAGAAACTTATGCACATCAAAAGATTTCCTTAAAAGAGTCAAAACGGAGCCTACAGACTTGGAAAAAATGTTTTTGCGATGACATTTTCAGGCAAATGACTAAACTCTTAAAATCTAGAGGAAACTATAACAACTCTACAAGAAAAAGACAAAATAACCCAAATAAAAATGGGCACATGACATGAACAGACACTTCATCATAGAAGACAGTCATGAAGCCAACAAACATATGAAGAAGTGTTCACAATCGTTAGCCATTAGAGAGATGCAAATCAAAATGACAATGAGATATCATCTCACACCAGCAGTAACAGCAAAGTTCAAAAAAGCAGAGGGCAATAAATGCTAGCAAGGGTGTGGAGACCCTCCTATATTGCTGGTGGGACTGTAAAATGGTTCAACCACTCTGGAAAACAGTACAGTGTTCCCTCAGAAAGTTAGAAACAGAAATACCTTATGATCAAAACAATTCCTTTACTTGGTATATATCCATAAGAAATACAAGTCAGAAAGCAAATAGATATATGCACACTAAAGTTCATTGCGTGATAGTCACAATAGCAAAAAGACAGAGACAGCCTAAGTGCCCATCAACAAGAGAATGGATAAACAAACTTTAGTACATATACACAATGGAATATTATGCTACCTTGAAGAATAATGATGAAGCTGCAAATCACTGACTGCATAACATGAATGAACCTTGAGAACACAAAGCTGAGTGAAATTGGTGGTTGTGGTGGTGGTTATGTGCTGTGGAGTAGGTTCAGACTCATAGCAACCCTGCATAGGGTTTCCAAGGCTATAAATCTTTACGGGAGCAGAGAGCCGTATCTTTTTCCCACAGAACAGCTGGTAGTTTTGAATTGCTAACCTTGAGGTTAGCAGCCCGGTTTGTAACCACTACACTACCAGATTAGTAAGGCACAAATGGACAAATATACATAAGACCATTATTGTAAAAGCTTTAAAAAAGTTCCATACTAACAGAAAAATTCTTTGGTAGTAGGGAGGAAATAGTAACTCACAGGTTAGGAGACAGAAGCATGATAGCTTGGGTGATGGGAAGGACAATAAAAAGGAGGGTGGGCAATGTACAAGAGGGGAAGAAATGAATGGGGAGGACAGGGGAAGACTTAGGGAAGTATGCATGGGCTAAATGGGATAGAAGTACAGGGTGATGTATGCACAGCCTTGGAACAACAGGGCTTTATAATATAGGGATCTAGACATAGTCTGAATGGGTAAAGGAAGGGAAATAATGTTATGGTGCTTGACTGTTTGTGTATATTGGTTTCCCCTGCCTACAACTATAATATAGACATTTAGGTAGGACAGAATGATAGAATATGAGAAATATGATTACAGAATGCTTGTAAGCCTGTCTTTAGCCTATAACTGACTGGATTATATAAAAGGGCACTAGAATGTGCCCAGGGAAATAGGCTTCCTGTTAAGCCTTTGTGGCATATGGGGCCTTAGGTGGAAGCACGACCCAGAACCTTTGGAGGTGGGACATTCCCAATTGAAAGATATGTAGACCAATCCAGAAGGGCTAGAGGAACAGAAGATACTTCTTAAAAGAAAGACGGGGGTGGGGGAGCAACACTTCTTGTTTGGCTATGACGTCAAGCAAACACCTTAAAACCATCAAGGCAAGAAAAGTCAGCCCATCCGGGTAATCCCCTTTCTAACACTGAAACTCAAAGGGAACGCATGAACAGTTTTATATGCTCAATGGTGACCACCTGGTTTACTTGTGAGAGGAAGTGGAGGAAATGTAGCAATGAAGACATAGACTAAGCTTGGCCATGTTCCATAGACACCAATGACCCAATGACTTTGAGATGAGAGAGGGAAGAGGAAGGGCTGGCTGGTTTGAAGTTCCAGGAGATGTGTTAACTCCCAATTCTAAGGACACTGAACTAGCCACTGGGGGCTAGAGCTAAGAGTGAAGCAACCAGCTGATCTGAAGTAGGGGAAGATCTTCGTGAACTCCCAAAGTTGCAGATAGTACCCATTTGACCTAGTTTGTTTTGGATGGCTTGCTGACCAGAACTCAATCATATGAAGATAAGTAAGTTCAATGCAGGAGCAGGCGTAAATTGCTACAACTTGCTTATGGATGAAGTTGCCCAAAAGTCCAACTGAACAGGACGGATTCTTCATATCATGATTAATCTTGCCTCCTCGTTACACTGGATTAATAGGGACAAGCAACTTAGACTGCAGTTATCAAAACAGGGGAGCTATAATTATGGGCATAAAGTGGTTGTCTTACAAGCTTCCATGAGGGTGCTTAGTGTCAGAGCAAGGGAAGTAAGACAGAATCCCTACTGAATAGTTTCCCTCTTGTTCCAATGTGTCTGGTGATGATGGTGATAGGACTTTATGATTCAACTGTGAGTAACTGTTATCAGGACTAATGGCCATTGTCATAACTGTAAATGTAGAAGAGGTATAACTAAAAGTGGGGAGCAATTAACCTGTCATTTCAGGAACAAAGGACCCTAGGACCATTAAGAGGGAAGAGCATGAGAGGACTGAGGGATACTAACCAAAAGAGAGACAACAGAGCTGGTGGCAGAGATGATGGCATAGAGAAAGAGCAGCAGAGGACCATAGGCCCATGGACTGAGAAAGGCTGTATGCCTGCAGGCAGGAGAGTGGTTTGCAAAATGTGCCCATTGGGCATTTAAATTTTCCATGTGTTATGTAAACGTCAAAAAAAAAAAGTAATAGAGGTCAATACTGTTAACCTAGCTGATGGTGCATGGAGGGAATTGTAATCATTGCAATGATTTTTGAATGTAAAACTGATAATCTGCCACCCTATAGACAGTCCCTTAATTCATAATAAAAAAAAAAGGAAAGAAAGAAATTATTCATGCAGCAACCCTATTCAGAACAAAACACTGCCAGGTCCTGCGTCATCCTCAAAATTGTCATTACACTTGAGCCCATTGCTGTTGCTACTGTTGAGAATCCATCTCATGGGGGGTGGGGTGGGGGAGAGACTCTCTTTTTCACTAACCCTCCAGTTTACCAAGCATGACTAGTCCCTCATGACTAGTCCCTCAAAATACACCCAATATATGAGAGACAAAGTCTGGTCATCCTGGCTTCTAAGAAGCATTCTGGCTATACTTATTTTAACACAGACTTCTTCTCTGGAAATCCATGGTATTTTTAATATTATTCTCCAACACCATAATTCAAATGCATCAATTCTTCTATGGTAGTCTTTATTCATTGTCCAACTTTCACCTGCATATGAGGCTACTGAAAACACCATGGCTTGGGGTCAGGCACAACTTAGTCCTCAAACTAACATCATTGCTCTTGAATACTTTAAAGAGATCTTGTGCAGAAGATCTGCCCAATGCAATATATCGTTTGATTTCCTGTCTGCTGCTTCCAAGAGTGTGGATCCAAGCAAAATGAAGTCTTTAACAACTTCAATCTTTTCTCCATTTATCATAATGTTATTTATTGGTCCAGTGATGAGAATTTGTTTTCTTTACATTGAGGAAAACCATACCGGAGGCTGTGGTCTGTGATCTTCATCAGTAAGTATTGTAAGTCCTCTTTGCTTTCAGCAAGGAAAGTTTTGTCATCTGCATATTGCAGGCTGTTAAAGATTCTTCCTCCAATCTTGATGCTACGTTCTTCATATACTCCAGTACCTCAAATTATCTGTGCAGCATACAAATTAAATAAGTATGGTGATAGAAGACAACCCTAGGAACACACCTTTCCTGACTTTAAAGCATTCTGTTTGAATGAGCAACTCCTGGACTAAGTACAGGTTCCTCATGAACACATTTAAAGCATTCTGGAATATCTAACCTTCACAATATGAACCACAGCTTGTCATGATCCACAGTCTAGTAGCCTTTGCATAGACAATAAAGCAAATGTAATAATCATCTTTCTGGTATTGCTTTCAGCCAAGATCCATCAGATGTCAGCAGTGATATCTCTCATTCCACATCCTCATCTAAATCTGACTTTAAACCTCTGGCAGTTCCCTGTCAATGCACTGTGTAGCCACCTATGAATCATCTTTAGCAAAATTTTACTTGGCATAGATGAATGACTGCCTCCAGTGCTGCATCAGTTTGCCAAAAGATTTCAATTTGAATTCCATCAATTCCCAGATGCCTTGTTCTTTGCCAATGTCTTCAGTGAACCTTGAAATTCTTCCTTAAGTATCATTGGCTATTGATCATAAGCTACCTCTTGAAATAGTGAACATCAACCCTTTCTTTTGGGTACAGTATATACTGTACCTCCCCCTGCAAAAAAAAAAAAAAATTAAAAAAAGACTGGGCTTACTAATACTGGTCTCAAAGAAAGTGGAGGAACTCAAGACTATGACCCTTTACCACTCTTCATTAGTGGAATTGAACTTATCCTTGTGGTCCATTTTCAGCAAGCAGCAGATAGGTAGATAGAGGGAGAAACAACATAAATAAGGTATGCTCAACATGGAATGATCATCCAAAACCAAAAAGGCAGTATTTACCTATGGACAAAATTGAGACGGGATGAGAAGGTGGGTGGAATGTAAATAGAAACCACAGGGAGGAAGTAAGCTATATGCCGTTGCATAGAGGGGATTAAAATTCTTGACGTGGAACGAAGTGTTTGATTTGTTGCACATGTAAAACTGATAATTGATAATCTTGTCTGTAAACCTTCAGTCAATTCACAATGAAAAGTTAAAAAAAAAACCTAACTAAGTGTGGTGTCTTAGGAAAGCAATGGACTGTTAACTAGAAGGTTGGTGGTTCAAATGCACTAACCTTTCCTCAGAAACACTATATAGGGTTGCTGTGAGTCGTAATTGACATAACTGCAATTTGCAATAACAACAAATACAAATAGGCAGTAATGGGAAAACTGAGAAACAAAAATATGAAACATCCAGAATAGCAAATGCAAAAATCCTTCATTATTAATGGTTATTTTAAATACAAAAGGGTTCAGATCTCCAGCTTTAAGGCACAGTGACAGAATGGATTTAAAAAATCATGGTTCATCTGTATTTTGTCCCTAGGAGACTCAGTTTAGATCCAAAGACAAACAGATTGACTGTAAAGTGATAGAATAAGATATTTCATGCAAACAGAAACCAAAAGTAAACTGGAATAAGCCAGTTGTTGTTAAGTGCCATCCAGTCAGCTCTTACTCACAGTGACCCAGTATAGGGTCTCGAAGAAAGCTGGGAAGTGTGGACCATTGATCTTTTTGTTAGCAGTCCACTGTTTATCCTATGGCACCATACCAGGACTCCATATTAAAGTCTAATAGACTATACATAACATCATGATAAACAGAGAAAAAAAATCAAAGTTGCCAAAAATTGTATTTTCTTGGATCCACAATCAACACTTAGGAAGCAGCAGTCAAGAAACCAAAGGATGTACTACATTAAGCAGATCTGCTGCAAAAGATATCTTTAAAGTGTTCTGGTGTGGTGCTATAGGCTAATGTGTCAGCTGCAAAGTCATTTGAACTGCAAGGTCAGTGGTTCAAGCCCACCAGCTGCTCCTTAGAAACTCTATACAGGGTTGCTATGGATCAGAATCGACTCAATGGCACTTAACAACAACAACAACAACAAGAGCAAAGATATCAGTTTGAGGACTAAGTTGTGCCTGAGCCATGCCATGGTACTTTCAATAGTCTCATATGCATGTGAAAGTTGTATACAATAAGGAAGACTAGAGAAGAATTGATGCATTTGAACTAAAGTGTTGTAGAAGAATTATTAAAATTACCATGTAGTGCCAGAAGAATTAACAAATAGTACAGCCTCAATGCTCCTTAGAGGTCAGGATGGTGAGATCTTGTCTCTTGTACTTCAGACATGTTATCAGGAGAGACCAGTCCCTGGAGAAGGACATCATACTTGGCAATGTGGGGGCAGGGGATTGGGTGTCAGAGAAATACAGGAAAACCCTCAACAAGATGGATTGTCACAATGACAGTTACAATGGTTTTAAACATAACAACTGTAGAAGTGGTGCAGGACTGAGCAGTGCTTTGGTCTGTTGTGCACAGGGTCACTATGAGTCAGAACTGACTTGATGGCACCCAACAATAACAAAAGACAAAAGACAGTTTAAGTAAAATATTGTTACAAAAGAAATTAACATACTGCCAACTGAGCTAAGAGGGCTCATAAGACAAAAGACATCATATAAAGGTATGGCAGGTTTGACCTTGCAGTTAGCAGTGTAGTACTTATCCACATCACCTCACCAAGACTCTTCCATATAAAGTTAGTGATCAGTTTTTTCCAACTCTTTAAGAGAATGATGTTGTTATATCTATTCATGAAGACTATGTCATATCTACTGATTGCTTTGGGTAGTGTTGACATTTTTCACAATGTTAATTAAATCTTCTTATCCATGAGCATAGTATATTACTCCATTTTTATAAGTGTCTGTTAAGTCTTCCTATCCATGAACACAGTATATTCCTGCATTTTTAAAGCCTCTTTTGGTTTCTTATATTCCTTCATTTTTGTTAAGTCTGTTTAGGCAATGTGTTCCTTGTATAGGTCTTTTGTTTCTCTTGTCAGCTTTATTCTTAAGTGTTTTATCATTTGAGTGGTGATTGCAAATGATACAGTTCCCCTAATTTCCTTTTCAGAGATGTCTTTATAGGTGTAGAAGAATCCAACTGATTTTTGTATATTGATCTTGTATCCTGCCACTTTGCTGAATCTTTCAGAGTTCCAAAAACATTCTTGTTAAGTCACTG
>NW_006408535.1:18456609-18485621 GCF_000296735.1 Chrysochloris asiatica
AGGAAGGCGGCAATGAAGAAAGAATAAAACAAAAACAATGAAAGAAGAAACCAGGGCAGGTTCCCAGACCCACAGAGGAGAACATACCAGCCAAGGACCTGTAAGGCTAGGTCCAGTATGTTCTGGTCACCCAATCCAGAAGCAGTTCATGTAGATTCCAAAGCAGCTGGGTTATCAGGGTATTTCCATTCCAGAGAGCAGTTGAGGGTACCACCTTCTTTTTTTTTTAAACTTCCAGGTCATTAACATAAGTTACAATGTGTTAAATGATTGAAATAACAAGTATTCCAAGATTTTCAATTTAGAAGTATAAGAACACTCACTATTCTGTACCTACCATTACAAATATGAAGATACAAGGAACTCTTTCTATACTGCTATAAGATGGTTAGAAGTGCTGTGGCTCTGTAGGACAAGCATTGGACTGCTAACCACAATGCCAGCAGTTTGAGGCCACCAGCTGCTCCAAGGTAAATGATAAGGCTTTCTGCTCCCATAAAGATTTATAGCCTCAGAAATCCTATACAGGGTCACTATGAGTCAGAACCAACTTGAGGGCACTAACAACATAATACAGTTATAATAAAATGATTTTAGGAATGGAGTCCTGGTGTCGCGCTGTGGGTTAACGTGCCAGACTGCAAAGCCATTTGAACTGCAAGGTCGGTGATTCAAGTTCACCAGCTGCTCCTCAGAAACTCTATACAGGGTTGCTATGAGTCGGAACTGACTTGATGGGACTTAACAACAACAAATTCAAGGAAGCTATTTGAAACTCATGTGGTTAAAATTTTGAGAAATAAAAATATCAAAGCAAAGCATGTATAAAAGATAACAGAGAATAGAATTGGGGATTACAGTAGTATGGACAAAGAGTGGTTGTTGTGTGCTGTGGATTCGGTTCTGACTCATAGCGACTCTGCACAGGGTTTCTGAAGCTATAAATCTTTATGGGAGCAGAAAGCCTCATCTTTCTCCTGTGGAACAGCTGGTAGTTTTGAATTGCTGACTTTGAGGTTCGCAGCCCGATTCATAACCACTACGCTACTGGAGCTCCTTAAAAGTGTGGCAGAATATGATAAAAATGATGACTAGAAAGGGAGGCTAGAACCCAATAGAGAAAGCTTTGTACAAAGAAAAAGAAAGGAAAAGAAAGCGAAGAAAATTTAAATTACATATCGATCACATATTTGTTATAAGATTTTTGTGGAGCAACACTTGGAAGGAGAGACTGCAGTGACAGTCGCAAACATAGACAGGGAGAGAAGGATAGATTTTTCAAGCTAAACCTCTGGTTTCTAACCCTCATTCAAACATTTTATTAGTTATGCGACAATAAATAGCTGAACTTCAGTTTTTTTATCTGAAAATAATCACTACCTTAAGTGTTACTCTGAAGATTAGTGAGACATAATATTGTTTGCACAAACAATATGGCTTGTAACAATATTAGGCAAGTAAATAGTAATAGGAGACAAACATTACTTTCTGTAGTGGGTCAAACACTGAGCCAATAACCATAAGGTTAGTGGTTCAGCCACTCACTGGAGTCTGTTTCCGAAAAGAATTAAGTCTCAGAAATCCTAACCAGCAGTTCTACTGTGCTATAGGAACTCTGTGAGTTGGAATCAACTGAATGACACAGTACATTTGTTACACACTACTGTAAATTCTTTTTTTTTCCTTGAGCCAATTCTGATTCCTGGCAACCCCACACATGCAGAGTACAACTGTTTTCAGGTTGTAACCTTTAAGAAGTTGATTACCAGGCTTCTCGTTCAAGGTACCTCTCTCTCTAGGTGAGGCTGAACCACCAACCTTTCAGCTAATAGCCAAGCACATAACTATTCACACTACCCAAGTACTCTATAATAATCCTTTGAGGAAGATATTGCTAATATCCCCATTACACTGTTGAATGAACCAAAGTGCAGAAAGCTTACCTAGGATCACACAACTACCAAGTCGTAAAGACAAGATTTGGGCCCTGGCAATCTGTTCCTTTAACTAATACTGTATGTTAGATCTTTCTAGGAAAAATCAAATCGGTGTTTTAAAAACTATGGTCTAACTTTTCAGCCTCTAGTTTAACAACATCAACAGTTTAATATGCAGTCCCCTCAATTCCATTCCTCTAGATCTAGTAGATCAGAATTTCTGAGATTTGAAGTATGGGAGAGAACACTTAACAAAGTTCAAGTTACTGTGCATACAATAAAGCTTGAAAAGCATTGAATTAGGTGGATATAGTAAAAATTCAAGTGAGAAGAGTCCAGGTAGGGAAAAGAAGTACAGTACGATGCAGAGCTCAAATATTCTGCAAATAGACAAGCCTCGTGGTCAACTTCTGAAACTTACTTGAACCACTGACTTTGTGGTTCACACCGACCTTGCAGTCCAGACCTTATTCTCCAGCAAGCACCACACCAGGAGTAGCATATATGAATTCACCAAACTGCTCTTTGAAATCTTTAAAGTATACCTAATGTCTTTGTTGCATTCTTCAGCAGTGTTTACATTTCAACCATCATTAAACAGTGACTATTTTCACCTATTTTTCCTGGCTCTGGTAGCGTAGTGGTTACGAATCGGGCTGCGAACCTTAAGGTCAGCGGTTAGAAACTACCAGTCGCTCCGCGGGAGAAAGATGAGGCTTTCTACTCCGGTAAAGATTTACACCCTCGGAAACCCTGTACAGGATCGCTATGGGTCGGAAACGACTCGACGGCACTTAACAACAACAATAATACTGAAAAAGTAAAGGTCATTAGCTAGGACCGGGGAGTGGATGAAGGCTGAAGGAATGTCTTTATTCTGAGTATTATTAAATCTTACTTCCAAAAGGTATTTATATAGTTATATGGTTTAATAACCTAGTGTTTAAGACCTCAAAAGGGACATAAAATGCCTGTTCTTATAAAGCAACACAAAATTAGCCTGACAATTCTCAAAAGTCAAAATATAATTTTCCTTACACATTTGTACTCATTTGTAGATTTACGGTACACATTTAGACTATTCCAGAAAGTAAGGCTTTGCCAAAATTGTTAAATATCTTGTATAATCATTAAAGACAAACAAAAAAGAAAGAAAACCCGTTTCTGGAAGCGTTGATGGAGTACTGCCAAAAGTAATAAACCAGGTGGCCAATGAATGAAGGGGTGAAAAAGCAGGGAGGTGGAACTCAACCTTGTCCCTATTGTTAGCAAACTAAGATTACTGTTGTTACTGTAAAGTGCCATGGAGTCGGCTCCAGCTCATAGCGACCCCTGGATAGGGTTTCTAAGGCGCGGCTGCTGAGTTTGAAGCGCCCACCTTGTGGTTCAAACCGACCTTGCGGTCAAGCCTCGGATTACTGTGGTACCCGAAAAATGTCAACGCTGTAAGAAAAATATCCGGGTTTTAAACACAAAGGATACTCGGGTTTCAGTTTAAATCCCTACCAGGCAATACAAAGGCTGTCACTTCCTGCGGGCCGGGGAAATAAAGACTGCTCGGGGCATCCCTCGGAGGAGGAACTAGAGAGCCACGTACTGTATCTCCGCATTCTAAACCTGCCCCCAACCTTCCATCTCTAATAATAGAAGGTTCTTTTCACTTGTGTTCACGTCGCCAATTACACTAATACAAACCGACACTTCAGCATTCAGGCCGAATTCATGGAAACCCTAAACTGTAATTACAATGAAGTCCCCAAGCGAGGCTTGAATCTGGGTGGCCGGTGGGGCCTCCTGAATCCCCAACACTCCAGTGAGAGTTGGCGGTGTGCGTTGGCAACCATGGGGATAGGTGGCCTGGGGATCGCTTCCCAGCACCCCGGCTTCCAAAAGTCTCCACCGAACACTCCCAAAAGCAGTGTAAGGCCCCACTACACTCGGGGAACGACTGTCACACCTTCCGACCCGTCCTCCCGTCCCACTTCCCTCCCTGGAGTGCCCCAGGTTTCCCTCTTCCCCATCTACTTACCGAGGCACTGGGCAAAAGTTCCCGATTAGCTTGTGTCACTTTTCCCTTCTTGCGCTGCGCCAGGAGTCAGCAGCGAGCGGCTCCATCCAACGGCCAGCACGATTCAAATTCCCCCACTTCCGCCCGCAACCCGGAAGGAGTGATCGACCCCGCCCCCCGAGAGGCCAGGCCTGCGAAGGTGGGGGTGTGAAGAATGCAGCGGGGGTCTGTGGGGTCTTCTGCTCACTGTAGTCGGTGCTACCCTCTTGGCTTCAGTGTCTTTTGTCCGGTCTCTCTCCAAAGCTGATCCACACAGAAGCGCGGCGAAGGGGCCACTTTGTCTGCCGGGTGGCTCTTCAGAGAATCCTCTTGTTTGGTGCCGGGCCGTATTTTAACGCTCTCCTTTCCCTCACGTAAACAACAGCAACAGTCCATTTGGTTGGCTTAAATCTCTATGTGCCCTAGTCCTGCGCAGTTAGGATTTTACCTTTTTCCTTCCAGTCACCAGTTCCTAATCCCAAGTAAAACATTTGAAGACATAAGTAAAATGTTTGAAAACAACAACAAATCATTTATGCCTTTCTTTTATCTATTGCCTTTTTTTAAAAAAATAAACTTCAGATCAAGGGTCATTTTGCCAGATTATGCACTTATCCTATGATCCTTGGGAAAACAGCGTCATTTTTCTTTATCAAGGACTACACAGAGATCTTTGATCCAAAACGTCCTTGGTTTTAAAAAAAGATACATATGGGAACTTTAGGAAAGGAAAGGAAGGACAAGACAGATATCTTAGACAAAACAAACACTAAATCCTGACGGACCCTTAGTATTCCCGAGACAAATGATATTCCCCAAACCATCTTCACAACAGTATCGGTTTACCTAAACTGACCAGTTCAAACTAAGCTTGGACAGGACATCTTCAGTATCCTTCAAAAATGCAATTTGAAAGATTCCCTTGCTCTCCATTTCTAGGAATTTATGATCTGATGTTGGTGGTGTAAATGGACGCACTTTTTAACATGCGGTCGCTATGGGTCGGAACCGACTCCACGGCACACAACAACAACAACATAGGATGATATGATACTTCAGCATACATTGACACAGTGCAGGCCCCGAAAACAATGAAGTAAATCTGTATGTACTGAAATGAAATATTGCAAAAATCTCAATTTTAAAATGGCTTTTTATGGTATCCCTCTTTTAAAGATTATGTTTACATTTATGTATAAATGCTATACAAAGTTTTTGTATGAATACACAAACTTATTTCTAGGAGTGGAACTGGGAATTGGAGGCATGTGTTTACTTTTGCAACTTTTTTTATAAAGGAAGAGTGTTAAAAATTTAGTACACTAGAAACAGGATGAGGATTTAATAAATGCATAAATGTATCATTATGGAATACTTTATATCCATTCATTCACATACTAGTCTGCTTACTATGGTGGTTTACCTGTTGATGTAATGCAGGAAACTATGCTACTGGTGTTTCAAATACCAGCAGGCTCATCTGTGGTGGACAGGTTTTTAACAGAATTTACAGAATAAGACAGACTAGTAAAACGAAACTGGCAAACAACTTACAAAAAATTAGCCACTGAAAACCTGATGAATAGCAGTAGAACATTGTCTGATAAAGTACAACAAAGTCTGATAAAGAGGTTCTGTCTTGGTCAGTTTAGGTAAATCAATACTGTTAGATATGAAGATGGTATGGGTAGCATCATTTATCGTGGGAGCACTAAGGGGCAGTCAGGAATTAGTTTTTTTTGGTTCTTTTTATAAATGTTTTATTGTGAATTATATGATAGTTTACATGGGAGAACATTAGTTTTACATTCATCGTATCGTATATTGTTTTTCATTGCCATGGTTACAATCCCCTCCATGCATCATCAACCAAACCAAAGGGAATACCTTGCAAGCCTGTCTCTGGGTTGTCCACAGACAGCCCCTCTTCCTCTCCAGGTCCAAAGTCCTCAGCTGCTCCATCTGCCCACATCATTGTCTCTGCCTCCGTTTCTGGCATCACTGCTTCTCTGGGTAGGGTCCTGCTCTCTACTCTTCTCCACTGATGGTCCTAGGGACCTCTGCTCCTAGATTGAAAAGTTAATCACTCCCCTCCTTGCTATAAAACGTCTACCTTTACATTTCCAACCCTCACAAATCAGTCCTGATAACAATTATTCAGCATTGTATCACAAGAAACCTATCTGCATTTCATTCATCAGCCCTGCCTAGACAGATTGGATACTACTCAATGGAGATTCTACCTTCCTCCATGCCCTCTGGATCTAGGTTCCCTCTTGAAAGCTTATAAACCAGTCACTTCTTGCCTTTGTAGTCCCCCCACACACACACCACCCATTTTGGGTAGCCAATGTCCAAGTTGCCCATTCCTGTCTACTCTGTGTGTGGAGGGGGTGGGAATGATACTTGCAGTAAGGATTTGTTTCCTCTTTTGAGCTACTGCATCCATAGGTGTAGATCAAGAGGAATTAGTTTTTGTTTTCTCTAAAGCTGAGCCCCTCTGTTGCTGTCTGTGACAATAACGTCCATATGACTACAAGAAAGACCAGGTAATGTGACTGTTATTCACAGGTACTCACCAAAATCTAAAGCCAGTGATGAAGAAATTAAAGAATTCTACCAACTTTTCCAGTCTGAAATTGTTCACATATGCAATCTAGATGCATTGATAATTACTGGTGATTAAAATGCAAAAGCGTAGTGGTTACAAATCGGGCTGCGAACCTTAAGGTCAGTGGTTCGAAACTACCAGCTGCTCCGCGGGAGAAAGAGGAGGCTTTCTACTCCCATAAAGATTTACACCCTCGGAAACCCTGTACAGGGTCACTATGGGTCGGAACCGTCTCGACGGCACTTAACAACAACAACAACAAAAATGCAAAAAGTTGGGAAGAAACAGGAAGTATCAATAGTTGAAAATTATGGCCTTGATGATAGAAACAAAACTGAAGATTACATAATATAATTTTGTTAAGGCCAAGGACTTATTCATTACAAATAACTTCATTCGATAACATAAACAGTGACTATATGTGTGGACCTTGCCAGATAGAATTCACAGGAATCAAATTGACTACCTCTTTGAGTAGAGATAATGGAGAAGCTCAATATCATCAGCCAAAACAAGGCTAGGGGAAGACTGTAGAACAGACCATCGATTATTCGTATTTAAATTCAGGTCGAAGCTGAAGAAAATTGAAACAAGTTCACGAGAGCCCATATAGGACCTTGAGTATATTCCTCCTGAATTTAGAGACCATCTCAAGATAGATTTGATATATTGAACACTACTTATCAAAGACCAGAGAAGTTATGGGATGACATCAAGAATATCATCCATGAAGAAAGCAAAAAGGCCATTAAAAAGATAGGAAAGAAAGGAAGGGTTAAAGTGGATGTCTAAAGAGACTCTGAAACTTGCTCTTGAACACAGAATAGCTAAAGAAAATGGAAAAACGATGAAATAAAGGATGCAAAGAAAATTTCAAAGTATGTCTCCAGACAAAAGAAGTCAAGTATTATAATGAAATGTGTGAAGATCTGGAGTTAGAAACCTGCTAGTTATGTTTTGTGTCAACTTGATTGGGCCAGGGTTCTCAGTGGTTTGACAATTAGGACATAGTCATCCACCATGATGAGATCTAATATAACGTAATCAACTCCATGATACGATCTGCTTTGAGTAGCCAATCAACTGAAAGGAAGTTTCCTTGGGTATGGACTGCTTCCAATGTATTGGATACTCTGACAAAACTTGCTCATTTTTGTTAGATCTGGAGCCTGTATCTAATCCCTCAGCTAGTGGACTGCTCTATTGTCTGCCAATCCTGCCTGCTGCCTGACCTGCCAGTCTTGGGTTCATCAGCCCTGCAGATATGTGAATCTGAAACCTCCAACCTGACATCTGACCCACAGATTTGGGAATTGCCCACCTCTACAACTGTATGCAAGGTCAACGGTTCAAGCTCACCAGCTGCTCCTTGGAAACCCCATACAAGGTTGCTATGGGTTGGAATTGACTCGATGGCACTTGACAACAACAACTGTATGATCCATTTGGTTGATACAAACCCCTCAGTTGTTGTTAGGTGCCCTTGAGTAGGTTCTGACTTATAGAGACCCTATGTACAACAGAACAAAACACTTTCCAGTCCTATGCCATCCTCACAGTTGTTGTTAAGTTATGCTTGAGCCCATTGCTGCTGCCACTGTATCAATTCATCTCTTTGTCGTTTTCATCTTTTTCTCTGAACCTCCACTCTATCAATCATGATGTCCTTCTCCAGGCACTGGTCCCTCCTGATAACATGTCCTAAGTATGAGAGATGGAATTTCATTATCATGGTTTCTAAGGAACATTCTGGCTGTACTTCTTCCAACATAGATTTGTTTGTTCTTCTGGAAGTCCATGGTACTTTTAATATTCTTCTCTAATTCCAAAATTCAAATGAATCAATTCTTCCAAGGTCTTCTCAACTTTCACATGCATATGAACCACTGAAAATACCATGACTTGGATCAGACACCCCTTAGATGTTCTCAAACTGACATCTTTGCTCACTAACACTTTAAAGAGGTCTTTTGTAGCAGATTTGCTTAATGGAAATCTTGGATTTCGTGACTGCTGCTTTCATGAGTGTCAATTGTGGATCTAAGCAAAATGAAATCCTTGGTAACATCAATCTCTTTTCTATTGCGATGTTATTTGCTGGTTCAGTTATGTGCAGATTATTTTTTTCTTTACACTGAGGTGCAATCTATACTCTGATCTTCATCAGTAAGTATGTTAAGCCCTCTTTGCTTCCAGCAAACAAGGTTGTGTCATCTATTAATGAGTCTTCTTCCAATCCTGATGCCATGTTCTTCTTCATATAATCCAGCTTTTCAGATTATTTACTCAGTTTAAAGACTGGATAAACATTGTGAAAGGTACAATGCTAGCACACACCTTTCCTGATTTTAAATGATTTCTATTCTAACAACTGCCTCTTTGTCTATGTATAGGTTCCTAATGAGCACAATTAAGTGTACTGGAACACCTCTTCTTCCCAATGCTATCCATAGTTTTCATGATCCACACAGTCAAAAGTCTTTGCATAGTCAATAAAGCATAAGTAAACATCTTTCTGGTACTATCTGCTTTCAATCAAAATCCATTTGACACCAACAATGATTTCCCTAGTTCCACATCCTCTTCTGAATCTGGCTTGAATTACTGGCAGTTCCCTGGTGGCAAACTGCTGCAACCGTTTATTGATTTATCTTCAGAAAAAATTTTACTTGCATATGATATTAATGATATTATTCGATAATTTCTGCATCCTGTTTGGTCACCTTTCTTTGGAATAGGCACAAATATGGATCTCTTCCAATCAGTTGGCCAGGTAGCTGTCTTCCAAATTTCTTGGGGTAGATGAGTGAACACCTTCAGTGCTGCATCAGTTTGTTGAAAGATTTCAATTTGCATTTCGTCAATTTTTGGATCCTTGTTTTTTACTAATGCCTTAAGTGCCACTTGGACCTCTTTCTTCAGTACCATCAGTTCTTGATCATATATTACCTGTTGAAATTGTTGAACATCAACTATTTCTTTTTGGTACAGTGACTGTGTATTCCTTCTATCTTCTTTTAATGCTTTCTGCATCGTTCGCTATTTTAATCATTGCTGTTGTTTTCTTAAGGGCCATTGAGTCAGTTCTGACTCATAGCGACCCTGTATAGAGTTTCTGAGGAGTAGCTTGTGAGTTTGAACCACTTGACCTTGCAGTCCAGTGCATTAATCCACAGCACCATACCAGGATTCCAGAAATTTTAACCATGGAGTCCTGAAATATTGCAAAGTGAAGCTTAACTTTTTTCTTCAGGTCTCTAGCCTTGGAAAATGTTCAGAGTGTTCTCTTTTGGTTTCCTAACTCCAGGTCTTTGCATACTTCATGAAAATACTGTGTTTTGTCTTCTTGAACTACCCTTTGAAATTTTCTGCTCAGCTCTTTTATTTCCTGATTTCTACCGTTCACTCTAGCTTTTCTACACTCAAGAGCAAAGTTCAACGTCTCTCTGCCATCCATTTGGTCTCAACTTTCTTTCCTGTCATTTTAATGACCTTTTGCTTTCTTCCTGTACGATGTTCTTTATGTCATCCCATAACTCTTCTAGTCTTTGCATATTATTGTCGAATACATCAAATCTGTTCTTGAAATATTCTCTAAATTCAGGTGGTATATACTCAAGGCCATATTTTGGCTCTTGTTCACTTATTTTAATTTTCTTCACCTTTAGTCTGCACTCGCATATTAGCAACTGATGGTCTGATCCACAATTAGCCCATGGCCTTGTGTTGGCTAATGATTTGAGCTTTTCCTTTGTCTCTTCCCACAGATGTAGACAGTTTGATTCCCGTGTATTCCATCTGGTGAGGTACTTACAGTGAATAAGTTGTTGGTCCTGCAAAATTCTATCATCCCGTCTCCAGCTTCATTTCTATCATGAAAGCCATATTTTCCAACCACTGATCCTTCCTGTTTGTTTCCAACTTTTGCATTCCAATCACCAGTAATTAGCAATACATCTTGAGTGCATGTTTGATCAATTTCTGACTGAAGATGTTAGTAGAATTCTTCAATTTCATCATCACTTGCTTTAGTGGTTGGTACATAAATGTGAATAATAGTGGTTTTAATTGGTCTTTCTTGTATGGGTATTATCCTATCATAGACAGAACTGTACTTCAAGATGTTGTTAAGTGCTGTTGAGTTAGTGCTAACTCATAGCAACCCTGTATAGAGTTTCCAAGGAAGGACTGGTGGGTTTGAATAGCTGATCTTGTGGTTAGTAGTCCAATGTTTATCCTATAGCACCACACCAAGACCCCTCTCTTTACATCTAGATATATAAGCTTCACTGGTTTTGCTTCCCTAGAGAACCTGGTGGTGGTGGTAGTGTGCGGTGGAGTCAGTTCCGACTCATAGTGACCCTGTATAAAGTGTTTCTGAGGCTATAAATCTTTACAGGAGGAGAAAGCCTCATCTTTCTCCCTTGGAACAGCTGGTAGTTTCGAACTGCTGACCTTGTGGTTAGCAGCCCAACTCGTAACCACTATGCTACCAGAACTAAGACAAAACCCAAAAGGGAAGAATATGCTCGGCATTTCTCAAGCTGAAAGAAATGAAGAAAAAAATTCAAACCTTGACTTGCAATATTGACAGATTCTATGGGATCCTGGTGTGGCGCTGTGGGTTAATTCACTAAACTGCAGTCGTTTGAATCGCAAGGTCGGCAGTTCAAGCTTACCTGTCACTCCTTGGAAACCCTATGCAGGGTTGCTATGGGTCAGAATCAACTCAATGGCATTTAACAACAATACAACATGGGCAAAATAGGATTTAAGATGTGGCACTGTGGATCAGCACTGGACTGTGAACCACAAGGCCAGCAGTTCAAACTCACCAGCTGCTCCTCGGAAACTCTATACAGGGTTGCTATGAGTTGGAACCAATTCGACAGCACTTAACAACAACAATGGGCAAAATATTGAATGATGCAGGAAGCATCAAAAGAAGGTGGAATGAATACACATAGCCACTGTACCAAAAAGAATTAGTCAACATTCAACCATTTAAAGATGTAGCATATGATCAAGAACCATTGGTACCAAAGGAAGAATTCTAAGTTAGACTGAAGATATTAGTGAAAAGCAAGGCTTCAGTAACTGACAGAATGCCAGTTGAAACATTTCAACAAACTGACACAGTGCTGAAGGTGCTCATTTGTCAATGACAAGAAGTTTGGAAGACAGCTACCTGGCCAACAAACCAGAAGAGATGCATATTTGTGCCTATTCCAAAGAAAGGTGACCCAATGGAATGCAGAAATTATTGATTAATATCATTTATATCACATGCATATAAAATTTTGCTGATGATATACAGGGCAGCTAATTCTTTATTATGACCCTTTTAGCCAAATTTCTCCACCCTGTGATGTATTGTAGATTCTAGTCTCTGTGCCTGTGATAATGGACCCATTTTGAAGTGAGTTGTTAAGGAGTAAGGATTAAGGTGGCCACTGCTTGGAAACCCTATACAGGGTTGCTATGAGTCTGAACCGACTCAACGGCACTTAACAACAATGAGCAAGCATTACAGTGGAAATAAGGATTAAGGATGCCCCCATCTTAGTAGAGAGTGTGACTATAATCAGCACCTTTGGGGCATGATCTAACTCCAATGTATAGCATTGCTTTGACAACGGTCTCTCTCTTGTCCTGGATCTTGCATCTGGCTCATTCCATCTGACTTCTAGTTCATGCAACTTTTGGTCCATCACGGGACCTGATTTGCCAACTCCTGAAGCCTCTTGCATCAATAGCTTGTTGTCTGACCTACTGATTTGGTAGTCTGACCTATTGCTCCTGAGACTACATGGGTGAAAAGATTCCCTGAGACTGATCCTTGAACTATGGATTTGGGATTTTCTATCCTCTAGGGTCACTATAAGGAGCTCTGGTAGCATAGTGGTTACGAATGGGGCTGCAAACTGCAAGGTCAGCAGTTTAAAACTACCAGCTGTTCCGTGGGAGAAAGATGAGGCTTTCTGCTCCTGTAAAGATTACAGCCTTGGAAACCTTGTCTTGGGTCACTGAGTCAGAACCGACTCCACAGCACATAACCACCACCACCAGGGTCACTATGGGTTGGAACCGATTCAATGGCATTTAGCAACCACAACCACAACAATTGTGTGAGCCCTTTCCTTTGACAGCTGTGAGTTTTCTGAGACATTGCAGGATGTTGTAGAACCCTGTGATGTGAGGGAAGGATGGAGTGGTGATTGCTATCAAGGATTCGAGTGGTATAACATGTTGGGAAAGCTGAACAGTTGGGATCGCTTTAACCTGCAACTCATAGGGACTAGCCTTGTGCTGATCTTTCTAAAAGAAATTATTCATGTAAGATAACTTTAAAATGGTTGCAGTAGTACATGAATAAACCATTAAAAATGGTTCCACAGGGAGCTGCCAGAAATTCAAGCTGGATTCAGAAGAGGATGTGGAACAAAGGAGATCATTGCTGACATTAGCTGAATCTTGGCTGGAATTAGAGAATTCCAGAACGATGTTTGCTTCTGTCTTATTAACTACACAAAGGCATTTGACTTTCTTCAATGTTGTTGTTAAGCTATGGATAATGTTGTGAAGAATGGGAATTCCAGAACTACTATGCTTATAAGGAACCTGTGTATATAGACAAAGAGGCAGTTGTTTCAACAGAACAAGGGGATACTGAATATGTATTAGGATTGTGTCTTTTCACCATACTTGCTCAATTTGTATACTGAGCAAATTCCAAGACACTTAACTATATAAAGAGAAACACAGCATCTAGATTGGAGGAAAGCTCATTAACAACCTGTGATATGCAGATGACACAACCTTGCTTGTTGAAAGTGCAGAGAACTTGAAGCACTTACTTATGAAAATCAAAGAATACAGCCAAATGGATTACATAACTCAGTATAAAGAAAAACATTCTTCACAGCAGCACTCATAAAAGGAACATCATGAGAAACTGAGAATACTTTGAAGTTGTCAAGGGTTTCATTTTACTTGAACCTACAATTAGTGCTTATGAAAGTAAAGAATCAAAGGAGATACTGCCTTGGGAAAATCAGTTGTAAAAGTCTTCTTTAAAGTGTTAAAGAGCAAAGATGTTACTCTGAGGTTTAAAGTGCTTCTATCCCAAGCCATGGCATTTTCAGTCAGCTCATATGCATGAGAAAACTGGACAATGAATGAATAAGGGAGACAGGAGAAGAATTGATGCATTTGAATTATCATGTTGACTATTGAAAGGACCACAGAGTGCCATGAGAACAAACAAATCTGTGACAGAAGAAATACAGAATGCTCCTTAGAAGTAAGGACGGAAAGACTTCCTCTCACGCGCTTTGAAAGCTATCAGAGACAACCGTCCCTGGAGAAGAACATTACGCTTGGTAAAGTAGAGGGTCATGAAAAACAAAACACAGGAAGATTCCCAATTGAAACAGATTGACACAGTGACTGTAACAATGGGCTCAAGTAGAACAAGTGTGAGGGTTGTGCAGTACTCAGCAGTGTTTTGTTCTGTTGCACATAGGGTTGCTGTGAGTCGGAACCAACGTGACCACACCTAACAACAACAGTATTCGTCAGCCAATTCATCTAATAATTACATAGTAATGATTTGACTGGAGTACTGGTGTGGCCTGTTAACTGAAAAGTTGGCAGTTCAGACCCACCAGTCGCTTCCTGGAAACCCTATACAGGGCCAAAATGAGTGAGAATGGACTTGCCACTTAACAGCAGCAACAATGATGTGTCCACTCATTATGTCTTCTATGAAATGATATGCAATCATTTCAATGTTCCATATGTCTTATGTGGCCCCAGTAAGTAGATTGTCATACCTTGAAGACAGAAGCCATGTCATATGTATAAAGAAAATTTAGAGGAATAACTGTGGGATGTCTAAACAAGGCAGGGAACTTCGTTGTTGATGAGTGCATTCATAAATATTAAAGTTTAAAATTTTTGAATGGCAAAAATCACCACAAAATATCAAAGGATAAGTGAGTGACTGTAAGAAAATATTCATAGTACATATGACACAAGACTGAAAACCTTAATATGACATTTATAATTTTATTTTATATAAAGCAATACAATATTGACAAAATAAATAATTTGTTGAAAAGGAAATGAAAGAGGGCCAGAGAAACTAAAAGAATACTACCTCACTTTTGGGAAATGCAAATTAAACAGCCAAACACCAGTTTTACTTTACCAGATTTGCAAAAACATGAATGACTCGTAACATGCAATACCGGGGAGAGCACTCTTACAAAGTTGCCTTGCCCTGTAAACTGTTACCAGTGCTGCTTGTTAAAATGTAGTCTACAAAGTGAAGCCACTGAGTTGTCATCAGGTTGATTCATAGTGACCCAACAGTACAATCCTTACAGAGTCCTGGTGTGGTGCTGCAGGAAAATGCACTGGACCACAAGACTGGTTTGAACTACAAGGTTGGTGGTTCAAACTTACCAGCTGCTCCTCGGAAACCTTATAAAGGGTCGTTATGGGTCAGAACTGACTCAACAGCACTTAACAACAGCAACAATCTTCACTGTCACATGTTTCTTCTCTAGGAGTGGCTTGCAGGTTCTAACTGCAGACCAACCACTGTCCCGCCAATGACCTTCCCTTCAAAGTTAAAAAAAACAACAAATCAGTTGTAAAACTTTATAGGATTAAGGATGTAAATCTTTACAGGAGCAGACAGCCTCAGTCTTTCTTCTGAGTAGCAACTGGTGGGTTTGAACCACTAACCCACAGTACCATTAGGGCTCCTTCCTTCAAAGCTCTCGTTGTTAAGTGACTTTAAGCCTTTTCTGACTAATAGTGTCCCTGTATTGGGTTTCCAAGGTAGCGGCTAGGCAGGTCTGAAAGACCAACCTTATGGTTAGCAGTCCAAAGCTTACCCTACAGTGTACTGAATTGAGTCAGAGTAGCCAAGGAACCTTGGTGGCACTGTGGGCTAAGCAATTGGCTACTAACTTCATTGTTCTATAAATTCATGAGCAATTCAATGTCAGTACCTGACAGTGTGATACAATGAGGGGATCCCGTTATTTATTTTATACCTTTCCTTAATATTTGGATTTGGAAAAAATATAAACATATAAAAAGTATGGAGCTCTGGTAGCGTAGTAGTTACGAATTAGGCTGCCAACCGCAAGGTCAGCAGTTTAAAACTACCAGCTGTTCCGCGGGAGAAAGATGAGACTTTCTGCTCCCGTAAAGATTTACAGCCTCAGAAACCTGTACAGGGTTGCTATGAGTTGGAACAGACTCCACAGCACATAATCAACCAACCATTCTTAAATTAGAAAAGTAACAATACTCTGCTGTCCAGTAATTCTGATCTATCTGACTTTGCAGCATGGAGCTCATTCTTAAATCAGCACTTACCTAGAATCAATGCTTGTTAACTGCCATTGAGTCAGTTCCAACCCATAATGACCCTGTAAAGGGTTTCTGAGGAACGACTAGTGAGCTTGAACTGCCAACCTTGTGGTTCAAACCAACTTTGCAGTCCAGCACATTAGCCTGTAGCACCTGCACTGAACTGCAAAATTGGTGGTTCGAGCTCACCAGCTGCTCCTTCCACACCCTACACAAAGTCTCTATAGGTTTAACTTGAAGACACTTAACAACAACGACAGAATCAATACAAAGCACTGGAGTGGTGCTGCAGGATAATGCAGTGAACTGCAAAGTCAGTTTGAAATGCAAGATTGGCGGTTCAAGCTCACCAACTGTTCCTCAGAAACCCTACATAAGGTTGCTATGAGTTGGAACAGACTTGTTGCACTTAACAACAACAACAGAATCAATACAGGGCGACACTGGTGGTAGAATTCACCTTTTTCATGTAGGAGACTCAAGTTCAATTCCCAAACAATGCCATGCATCTGACTCTGAAGCTAAAAAGGTTACCAGGGACTAAGAAGAAAGACATGGGGATCTACTACTGGAAATCACCCAACAAACACTCTATGGACCACAAATATCAAATATGGCAGAATTTGGCAGTATTTCGTTCAGCTGTGTGTGGGGACTCCTTGAGCAGAGGCTGGCTCCCTGGCAACGAACAACAGCTAGTCTAGAAAAGAACTTTGTGTGTTTTGGGTGGGAGTGGTGGAAAGCATTGGCATGTTGGCTAACTGGAAAGCAAATACATAAAAAGATGCCACTTTCTTGGTGTCACATTCTTTCACACTTTTTCCTTGAAAATTATTACTTAATTATAGAATTAATTCTGTTGTCAATATTTGCCTTATGAAAAAGGGAATTAATATGGAGATTATGCTAAGGGAGCAAGAAACGATTCCCTACTTCTTATCTGGTAACTTCTCTCTGTTCCGGCTATTGTTCTACTAGGTCCCATGGTGTCAAAGGCAACCAAAAGATAGGGGGGAGAAACAATAGGTAGGCAAATTGTCTGCTTCTCCTTTCTCAATTTTAGAATATGTCCCAGTTAGTCTCTTCTTGGCATCTTTTCAGATCAACACTGTCCAATAATTATCACGTGACTCACACATACAGTTCTAGTAGTAATGGTGAAAAATTCCAAAAAATAGTTGACATTAATTTCAATAATACATTATATTTAGCCCAATAAATTTAAAATATTTTCATTTTAACATGTAATTAATATAATAAGCTATGAATGAGATAGTTTTCCTTCTTTCTTTTTGGTACTAAGCTTTTGAAATCTGGTATGTATTTTACATTTATAACACATTCAATTTGGGCTTAACCTCAGTTCAAGTGCTCATTAGCCACTATTTAATGAGGGCAGCTTGAGAATATGTCACACTGAAACCCTCCTTAGAATACAGGCTACCATGAGACTGTATTTCCAAAATTCGACTTTCCTAGCATTTAACAAAAAGAACCTTTGTGGCATAGTGGGTTAAGTGTTGGGCTGCTAACCTCAAGGTTCAAACCGACCAGCTGCTACTCAGAAGAAAGATGAGACTGTTTCCATAAAGTTTTGTTTTTTTTTTTAAATAAGAAACAATGTTGCTTTTTTATTCAAAAGGACTATGAGTTCTATAACCATTAAACTTCAAAAATACCTTGGGTCTTAAAACGAAGACTACCACAACATTTATTTTGCCAGAGGTGACAGTTTTATGTTCAAAAAGGCTCAACACATAATATACATCACACACACACACACAAAAAGCCCCTTTGGTTTTTCACATTTTCCACATAAACTAGTATAAGTCACAAATGATAAAGTTCTTTTTTCAATATTCAATCTTTTCGATTTCATCCATGTCTTCAGGATCAAGTTGCTTAATACTGCTATTCAAGTGATCCTGGATTTTCATCAGCAAGGACAACTTATCCACTTCAATCATGTTAAAGGCAAGGCCTTTCATCCCAAAATGTCTAGTCCGCCCTATGCGGTGGAGGTAAGTCTCATAGTTTGGCTCCTCTGTTTGGTTTACAGGAAGGTCAAAGTTCACAACAATCGTGACTTGCTTCACATCAATCCCCCGAGCACAGACATTGGTGGTTATAAGAAGTTTCTCTTTTCCATCACGAAATCTTTGAATGATGCATGTGCGCTGGTCTACAGTCAGCTCCCCACTTAATAAAGACACTTGGTGTCCATCCTGCATCATGTCCACAGTCAACCACTTGGCATTTCGGCGAGTCTGGCAGAAGATGATGGCTTGGCCAATGGTGATGACTCCATAAATGTTGCATAGGGCTTGGTATTTGTCTTTCCTGTCTTCACACAACACATAATACTGCTGAATGTTGTTCAGTGTCAACTCCTCTTTGCACAACTTGATGACATTAGGGTCAGGAATAATCCGCTCAGCAAACTGCCACACAGAGTCCTCAAAGGTTGCTGAGAAGAGGAGCATCAGGCGTTCAGAGGGCAAAGCTCTCTGAATATGAATGCTTTGATCTGAGAATCCCTGGGTGTCAATCATCACTTCTGCTTCATCCAGAACAAACACATGCATCTTAGACAAATCGATTAATTTTCACTTGAAACACCAATCTAGGACAGTCCCTGGAGTGCCGATTATAATCTGCTTGTTGATGTCAATGCTTCTGGGAATTTGATTCCCCCGAATGGCATACATCACTTGAATGTCTACACAGAATTTTCCCATCTGTTCAACTACACGCCCAGTTTGCAGAGCCAATTCATAAGTAGGAGCCAGACAGAGGCACTGTGGGAACAATTCTAAGGCATTGACTCTGCTTAGCATTGCCAAGACAAAGGAAGCTGTCTTCTTGTTCCAAACTGACTCTGTGCTATGAGGTTCTGGGGGGGATGTGCCAACATCATAGGGAGAGGCATCTCTTGGATTTTTGATGGTCTATTAAACTCCATTGCATAGATTCCTTTTAGTAACTCTTCCTTTAGTCTCACATCTTCAAATGCTTTTACAGAGTAGAGTGGAGAGCTGGGGTCCTTTTGTAAGACTTCCACTCGATGGCTGTATTCTACTAAGGACGGCCTGATGCTTGTTTTGACTGCTTGTTCAAAAGTGAATTAGATGCTAAATCTACTACATCATCTTCTTCGGCATTATTAATAGGGATATCTTCTTTTGGGACTGTAGTACTCTTAATACCCCAAAAGTTTGTCCAGGGATGGATGAGATTTGAAAATGGCTGTTCAGCCGCTCGTTCTCTGCCACCCCTGCGTCGCCTCCCCACAGTAACGACGCCATAGCTGAGCTGGCTGCCCCATAACATTTTATAGTCTTGGAAACTTTAAGGAAAAATTATCTCAAAGGCAGTAGATGGGTAACCTTTAACAAAAGAGCCCTGGTGGTGCAGTGGTTAAGCACTCAGTTGCTAATCAAAATGTACCAGCTGCTCTATGGAAGAAAGATGTTGCTGTCTATTTCTAAAATTAAAACTTTGGAAGCATAGGGCAGTTCTACTCTTTTCTGTAGGCTCCTAATGAGTAAGTATCAACTTGAGAGCAACATTTTCCATTTTGTTTTTTCAGCCTTTAACATTTGAAAGGATGAACTTTATATTTTAGTAATTGCATTTTAAATATTCCTACTCTACAAATGATTTTGTTATCACTTGCATAATTACTACAAACCTCAGGTTGGTTTGTTTTATTTTGTTTCCACTTTCTACCCTAATGGTCTTTTGTACTCTCTTTTCACTCTTCTCATGACTTATTCCTTAGACTTTCACCTACAATTCTTAGCAATACTGGAATACTTTGGAATTCATGTAATGTATTTAACTGTGGCATTAATGCTACAAGGTTTTCACACCATAGTTCCAAATAAAATTAACTCATATAATTGATAACATGTTATGTGTGAGAAATAAATTCTCAAGATGGTCCATCTTCAGGAATAAGGGAGTCCAGGGAGTTGCTAACTGAGATTGTTGGCTGGTGTAGCAACAGGGGCTTATGTACCTGAAGTACGTGAGCAGGATGAATTGGGGGAGGGGGAAGGGAACCCATTCAGAAGTAGAAACTTTAAAAATAAGGATGAAATCCTCAAAAGGAAATAGGCAACATCTGAGAAGATGTTCACTCCATAGTACTCAGTCAATGAGGAACCAGAGTAGGCACTTTCAGGCTAGGGAATAAAAATGTTTTTAAAATGGCCACATGACACATCTGCCCATCTTGTCTTCTGGGTTTGGTGCCTGATTTTGCAAAATTGAATAATAATAAAACCTCACTCTCTCTAAATTAATACAGATTGGATTTCTTGAGCGTTTGTCAGTAAGCACTCGTATAACTTATCCGTGACCTTGTATGGGATAAGGCAGTCCACCCCAATTCTCCCTTTGGAGACCCATTGG
The DNA here is from genome assembly GCF_000296735.1 of Chrysochloris asiatica. NCBI lineage: Eukaryota > Metazoa > Chordata > Mammalia > Afrosoricida > Chrysochloridae > Chrysochloris > Chrysochloris asiatica. The sequence continues at coordinate 18,477,011 of NW_006408535.1, forward strand.
GGTAAGGTCCTAGTCAGGGGTTTATACTGATCTGCCAGTTGCAAAGAGGAACCGAGGTAGTATCTGGGATATTGATAACGTTTCTCACATTAATGTGTATGTCATAATGCAAATATTATACAAAATAAAAAGTCATTACCTTCTTAAAGAAGAGGGGGACAAAAAATAAGAGTAACCTGCTACAATTTGATGAATTTTACCTATATTTATGGATGTAGCAGCTCAAAAAAGGGAACAAATCTTTATAGCAAGGACCTCTCCCACCCCCTTGGTACACCGAGTTGACAGGGCTGGGCAACTTAGACATTGGCTACCCAAAATGTGAGGGGCCTACAAAGGCAAGAAGTGACTGGCTTACAAGCTTTCAAGAGGTAGCCTAGTTCCAGACAGGGCTGGGGAAAGTAAAATCATCACTGAAAGATTTCCAATCGCTTGGGACCCGGCTGGCAAAAGGAAATGGGAATGAGATTCTTGTGGTACAATAGTGAATAATTACCATCAGAACTGACTGTGAGGGTAGGAAATATAAAGGTAGATGTTTTTTGACAAAAGGAGGAGAGTGATTGATTTTGCAGCCCAGAAGCAGAGGTCATTGGGACCATCAAGTGAGAAGAATGGAGAGGTAGTGACGCCAGGGATGGAGAGAGAGATGACACGGACAGATATCTGGAGCAGCTGGGGACACTGAACTCAGGGAGGGAGAGGGGCTGTGTACTAATGGGGGGAGGAGATGGGGGGCGGGCCTGTGTGGTGTACTTTTTGGTTGTTTGATGATGCACAGAGAGGATTGTAATCATTGCAGTAAGACGAAGTGCAATAGGATAAGTGCAGGGCTGATGTTCTCCCATGTAAACCTCACAATAATAACTTTAAAAAAAAGTTATTACCTTCTTGAAGCATACATACAAAATGGGGACATAACGAAAACATTTATACATGATCACAGGAGTTCAACATTACTCTTCTTCCTCCTGCCTCACCAAACTTCACTTGTTTGGTTGTTTTCTATTCTGTTTCCTGTCATGTGAAGCTAGTGGGTTCCTATATTGCTAAGATTCCTTTTGAATGGTACACAGGCCATTTGCCCTCCTGTCCAAGTTGATTTTCTAGATGATTGCCAATGCTTTTGAGTTCAATATAAGAAACTCTCCTTACTGTAATTTAAGTACAAAAGTGGAAGAAATATAGGTTGCGTCTCCATTATCATTTACAAACCCTTAGAGGTCTGGTGATCTATTTCCAAACAACAAGAAAATCAACCATTGAAAACGCTATGGAGCACAATTCTATTCTAACACACATGAAATCATCATGAGTCAGCAGCTACTACTAGTAAAGAGGAAAGGATTTTTGTTCCAGATTTTATGTTCGCATCAATATAAAAACCATGAACACTTGAGTTCCCTTTTCTTAATTATTAGCACAGAGTCCTGGTATGGAACACTAGAATAAGTACTGAACTGCTAACTACAAGGTTGGCAGTTCAAATCCACCAGCTGCTACTTGGAAACCATATAAAGGGTCACTATGAGTCAGAGCGCGGTGTGGTTGCGACGGAACCAAGCGAGCGGGGGACGGGGTTCGCAAGCCCTCCAAAACACTTCATTGTGCTTCTGAGAAATCTGCACCTGGACCAAGAAGCAGTTGTTCGAACAGAGCATGGGAACACTGAATGTTTTAAATTTGGGAAAGGTGTGTGATAAGGTTGTGTTCTTTCACCATACTTATTCAACCTGTATGCTGAGCAAATAATACGAGAAGCTGGGTTCTATGAAGAAAAACGTGGTGTCAGGATTGGAGGAAGACTCATTAACAATCTGCGATATGCAGATGATACAACCTTGCTTGCTGAAAGTGAAGAGGACTTGAAACATTTACTGAACATTTAATGAAGATCAAAGAACACAGCCTTTGGTATAGATTGCATCTCTATGTCAAGAAAACAAAAATCCTCACCACTGGACCAATAAACAACATTCTTATCAACGGAGAAAAGATTGAAGTTGTCAAGGACTTCATTCTTCTTGGACCAACTATTAACGTTCACGGAAGCAGCAGTCAAGAGATCAGACTACGTATTGCACTGGGCAAATCTGCTGCACAGGATCTTTTTAAGGTGTTGAAGAGCAGAGATGTCAGCACTTGAGGACTAAAGTGCACCTGACCCAAGCCATGGTATTTTCAATAACCTCATATGGATGTGAAAGCTGGACACTGAATAAGGAAGATCATAGAAGAATTGATGCCTTTGAGTTGTGGTGATGGAGGAGAATACTGAAAGTGCCATGGACTGCCAAAAGAACCAATAGATCTGTTCTGGAAGAGGTGCTGCCAGAGTGCTGCTTGGAGGCCAAGATGGCTAAACTTCGTCTCTCATACTTTGGACATATTGTCAGGAGGGAACAGTTGCTAGAGAAGGATGTCATGCTGGGTAAGATGGAGGGTCAGAGAAAGAGATGAAGACCCTCAATGAGATGGATCAGCCAGGTGGCATCATTGATGGCATCAAATGTGACAGCGGTAGTGAGGTTGGCCCAGGATCGGACATTGTTTCATTCTGCTGTGCATGGGGTCGCTATGAGTTGGTTCTGACTCGATGGCACCTGACAACAACAACAAATGAGTCAGAGCAGACTTGAATGTCAAACTTTAAATTTGCCACAAGGAAACAACATTTAGCTACTATCATATAAATTCTGTCATCTTAATTACTAAAATATCAACATTATTATTTGCTAGGATAAGCTCTAGAGTGCCAGCCAAAAGGCCAGTTGTTCAAATCCACCAGTCACTCCGAGGCAGCATGATGAGGCTGTCTGCTCCCATAAAGATTTAGTCTCAGAAACACTGTATATGGTCATTGTATGTCAGAACAGGCTTGATGGCAGTGGGTATGTATTAATACCATTTTTAGTGCATGAGCCCACAATCAATAAATATTTGTCAAAACAACTTCTATACTGTCAGCAGTGCTAATCAATTTCTTAATGCAATTTTACTCAGTTTCACTAAAATATTTCTCATACTTGTGTCAGTTTACTTTACTAGTCTTTTCACATGTTTTTAAATTTGTATCAAAATTAATTTGAGGAAAAAGAGGTGCTCTGGTAGCGTAGTGGTTACGAATCGGGCTGCGAACCTTAAGGTCAGCGGTTCGAAACTACCAGCCACTCTGCGGGAGAAAGATGAGGCTTTCTACTCCCGTAAAGATTTACACCCTCGGAAACCCTGTACAGGGTCGCTATGGGTCGGAACCGACTCGATGGCACTTAACAACAACAACAATCTGTCACCAAATAGAACTTTTTCTCAAGTTTTCATCCACATGACTGTTTTGATCTAAAATTTTAATCTAACTGTGCTTCAATGTCTTTTAAGTGAAATACACCACCTCTTGGCAGCAGGAAGCACCACCCAAAACAACAACTTCTGGTCTCTTGTTTCAGGGTTGTTTGCATGATAAGTAGGTACATTAACAGCAGTGGTTTGGAATGATACCATTCCTGCTGGGTAACTGTGATTTCGCAAGACAGCTTTAAAGTTTACTTGTAATCTCTATTAGACATGGAGTCCTGGTGTGGTGCTGTAGGATACATACTTGACCACAGAGTTAATTTGAACCGCAAGGTTGGTGGTTCAAACTCGCCAGCCACTCCTTGGAAACCCTATACAGGGTTGCTATGAATCGGAACAGACTCAGAGTCGATGGCACTTAACAACAACAATATGAGACGTAGTGTTTTATAGGTCAAAGGTATAATATGCTTATGTTAACATCGTACCTCTTCAGGTTGGTGTTTCAAGCATATTATGGTCTGGATGTTTTTTCTTAATTGCTGTCTGTTAGCCTGAAGTGTTTACATGGAAATCAAAGCCTCTTTACATTTAAGAGTAACTTCAAATACAGGCACACTCACTGGCAACTCCACCTAGAATAAATCAAGTAATGAACAACGAGTTTGAAGTGAATCTTAAAAAATCTTGGATACAATTGCTGGCAATCAAAACTGTTTTTAGTTTATTTTGTGTACTTTGATTTTTTTAATGTCTCCCAAAATACTCAAGAAAATGACTTCTCAACTGAGTTGATAAAGTGGCTCAGTGGCAATGAACCTGAGTCTCACCTGCCTATCTTGACGGAATTAGAAGAAAAACTCCAAATTCTCACAAAGGTCCAGGGCACAGAATTAGTCTTAGGAAGCAGGTTTGCCTAAAGCTTTGGTTAGATTCTTAGTGATGTTTTTTTAGAAAAAGTCTTTAAGGAGGCTAAGGGGTACAATGCTGTTGTTATTCTCAGTGTTAAGTGCCGTAGAGTAATTTCTGACTCAGTGGCTGGAGCCTGAATTTTATTGCTAAACAAGCTGGGATTTAAAAATGATTATTTACAAACTAAGTATGAAAGATGAAACCCTCTGAACTTCACTACTCATCAATCAAATGGAAATAATAACTGCCTTAAAGGCTTGTTGTCAATTTTGAAGGAGAATACATTTATAAAGGCAATTCTCATTAGGCAAAATGGGTAGAATGCACATTCAATCGCTTTGTAGTTCCCCTCTCAGTGGTGTGTGGCATTTTTGCCAAGTACTTTTAGGCTGTGGGGACACACAGGACTCTCCCAGGTGGTTCTTTACTTTATGACCCTTTTTTCTCTCCTTCCTATGTTAAATTATTCAGCAACCTGCTCTTTACAACATTGGCAGTTGATCTGAAAAACAAAAACAAAAACTGAGTCTGTGTTAATATTAATATTAATATTAATATGAAGAACAAGAAACATTGGTGGTGGTACCATGGCTAAATGCTCAACTACTAACCAAACAATGTTGTTGTTGTTAAATGCAGTCAAGTCAGTTCTGACTCATAGCGATCTTGTATAGGGTTTCCAAGGAGCAACACGTAAATATGCAGTTCAGTCTGACTTGTAGTCCAGTACTTATCCTACAGCACCCCACCAGGCAGTTGAAACCCACCAGTCACTAATTTCTCTGGAGAAAAGTCATAGAGATCTGCTTTTGTGAAAGATTGTTATTGTTAGGTATCACTGAGTCAGTTCCGAATCAGCGAGTCTATGCACAATAGAATGAAAACTTCCCAGTCCTGCACCATCTCACAATTGTTGCTATGTTTGAGCTCAGTGTTGTGTCCTTGTGCCAATCTACCTCATTGGGAATCTTTGTTTTCACTGACCCTCCACTTTGTCAGGCATGATTTCCTTCTCAGCATACAGATTGAATTAGTATGGCGAAAGGACACAACCTTGATGCACACCTTCCCTGGTTTTAAACCATTCAGTGTTCCAATGACTGCCTTTTGGTTTATGTACAATCCTCATGAGCACAATCAAGCATTCTGGAATGCTCATTCTTTGTAATGTTATCCATAGTTTATGTCCACACCATGAAAAATTATTGTTGGTAAGTGTCATTGAGTCAGTTCTGACTCATAATGACCTTGTATTGCCTTTCTGAGGAGGGGCTGGTGGGTTTGAACTGCCTACCTTTTGGTTAGCAGTCTAGTGTTTATCCTATAGCACCACAGGAAACCCTAGAAAGTAGGCTTAATCTGTCCTAGGTGTGACACTGTAGAATAAACACTGGTGGGAGGCTCAAACCCACCAGGCACTCCTCAGAAATTCTCTACAGGATCACTGAGTCTGAACCCACTTGAGGGCACTTAACAACAACAACACTCTGTCCTAGCAAAAACTGGGTGGGGGTCATGTTTGACTTCCTATGACTTCACAGTGGGGAATGAGACTCAAATGCAAAACCAGCCCAAGGCCAATTCCTATGAAGTGGAGGTCAGACATGCTTCTACCCTACAACTTTCTTTTCCCTATTCTGACACCAACCACTGTTCCCAACAGTAATCTCTGCTTCACATCTGGGTTTGATAATCTATTACAGTAACCATACAGAACTCATAACAATCCTCATGATTATGGGGTTTATTAGAGAAGTGAACAGGATAGAATTCAGGATCAAAAGCAACTCAAGATGCAGAAGGTCTCCATTCAGGAATGACTGATTTTTGTCATTAGTACTGCAGGAATGCCTTACTCTTTTCTTAGTTCTTTTGACCTCAGATTCACCTGTTCCACTGGTCCATTGGATAGTTGATTCCAAGTATCTTCAGGTTTCATCACTCTTCTATCTTCTGCATGCAGAGAGAACTTAGAAGTTGTACCTTAGATGACTGCTCATGAGCTTTTAAGATTCTAGTCACTACTCACCAAAGTAGGATGCAGAACATTGTCTTTATGGACTATGTTGTGCCAATTGACCATGGTGTCTCCTGTAACTATGGTCCTGAACCCTCAGGGCTAGGAACACATTATCTTAAGATGATTAATAATATCTAACAAGTTTTTCTGGTTTAAAATCAGAAGTGGGGTGCACCAGGGTTGTATTCTTTCACCATACTTATTCAGTGTGTATGCTAAGAAAATCATCCAAGAAGCTGGATTATATGAAGAAGAACATGGCATCCGGATAGGAGGGTGACTCATTAACAACCTGTGATATGTGGATGACACAACCTTGCTTGCTGAAAGCAAAGAGGTCTTAAAATAATGATGAAGATCAAAGACCACAGCCTTCAGCATGGGTTGCACCTTAATATAAAGAAAACACAAATTCTCACCATTGGACCAATAAACAACATCCATATAAATGGAGAAAAGATTGAAGTTTTCAAAGACTGTTTTGCTTGGATCAACCATCAACATTCACAGAGGCAGAAATGAAGAAATCAGATGTATCGTATTAAGCCAATCTGCTGCACAAGACATCTCTTTAATGTGTTGAAGAGCAAAGATGTCAGTTTGAGGACTAAGGTACGCCTGATCCAAACCATGGTATTTTCAATAGCCTCATATGCATGTGAAAGCTGGACAATGAATAAGGAAGACTGTAGAAGAATTGTTGCATTTATTTGAGTTATGGTGTTGGAGGAGAGTATTAGAAGTAACATGGGCTGCCAAAAGAACAAACACATCTTTGTTGGAAGAAGTGCAAGAAGAATGTTCCTTAGAAGCTAGGAATGTGAGACTTCGTCTCTCATACTTTGGATATATTATCAGGAGGGACCAGTCACTGGAGAAGAACATCAGACTTGATAAAGTGGAGTGTCAGCAAGAAAGAGGAAGACACCAATGGTATGGCACAGTGGGAACAGCAACGGGCTCAAGCCTAGCAGTTTATGAGATTGGCGCAGGACTGGGCAGTGTTTCTTTCTACTGTGCATGAGGTTGCTGTGAGTCACTACTGACTCAATGGTATGAAACAACAAGAAGTTGTCATTATTTTGCCCCCTGTATGCTCTGCCATATTCAAAGGTGTGTTTGTAGCAAAGGTAAATGCCCATGTGCAAATATCCTCTTTCAAAGCCTTATATCTTTGTGGTTTAACTCCTACTCTTCTTTTCATACCCATCCAGCCTTTGTATCTGTCCACATATCTATCCACAGAACACTGTTTTTCCAGGATTGTGTAGATAACTATTAACCTCTATTCCTTTTAAACTGTGCATTTCACCTCGTCTTCACCTGTATTCGTAATTCTTTTTCCAACACCCCTTTTCTTGTATGCTGCTCTTCCCTTCATCCGACTTAACATGTGTCTACCCTCTAGCCATTGAATTACTCTTCCTTCCCTTTCAATCCTGGCAATTAATCATCAATGAATTTTTTTTAGCATTACAACCTTTTCTTGAGTTTTTAAAATTGTGGCTTTATACAATATTTGTCATTTAGTGATTGACTAATTTCACTCAACATAATGACCTCCAGGTTCATCCATGTTGTGGGTAGTTTCACAGATTCATCTTTTTCCTTCGATGTTGCATAGTATTCCATTGCGTGTATTTATCAAAGTTTGTTTATCCATTCTTCCATTGATGGGCATTTGGTCTATCTTTATCCTTCTGCTATTGTAAATAGCGTTGCAATGTAAATCACTGTGCGTATATCTACTAATATGCTGGCTTTTAATTTCTTGTGGAAATACACAAAGTAAAGGAGCTCTGGTAATGTACTGATTACAAATTGGGCTGCTAACCTCAGGTTCAGCAGTTTGAAACTATCAGCTGTTCCGTGGGAAAAAGATGAGACTTTCTGCACCCGTAAAGATTTATAGCTTCAGAAACCCTATACAGAGTCTCTATGAGTTGGAACCAACTCCACAGCACATAATCAATCAACCAACCATACACCAAGTAGAAGGATTGCTGGGTATAATAGTTCGAGTTCTATGTCAACTTGACCAGGCAAGGTTTTGTAGAGGTTTAGCAGTTGGAGTGTGCTTGAAACTTAATACAGGCATAGTTAGCTCTATGATAAGCAGTTATAAGTAGCCAATCAATTGAAGCGATGCTTCCTTGGGGGAGTGACCTGGTCCCAGTATAATGGACACTCAGGAGGGATTCTTCTTTTCCACTGGGGACCAGGGACTCTACAACTGTAAGATAAGAAACGTCTCTTTATATATATGCATATATATGTTCCACTGGTTTTGCTTCTCCAGAAAACAGTCTAAGACATGTGGTACTGAAAGAGTGGGATTCTACAGAAACAAAACCATAAGGATGATCTTTCTAAATTGGTTCTTTT
>NW_006408535.1:18486866-18504531 GCF_000296735.1 Chrysochloris asiatica
AAGAGGTATCTTTTATTCTTCTAGCCGCTCCAGGCTGGTCTGCTCATCCTTTCAAGTGGAGATTTCTCATCTCTGGAGATCTGGATGTGGTTCCGGTTTCTACTCTAAATTGGTTCTTGTAAGAAATAAGAAAGAAAGAGACAAGGAGAGAAATGTGGCTTCAAGAGCAGGCAGGTTTATTGAGAGTAAACCTGGAAGGGGGAACTCAAAGTCAAGAGAGACCAAGAGCCTTCCCGTCACTTACAGGCTGGCATATTTAAGGTGCTGCAGTCCTGGATACAGTTCTGGTGGGTTTCCAATTGACGGGGTTATGGAGATTTTCATGAAACCTGAAAGTACTAGGAGGAGGGTCTCTTGGTGTAATAAAGACTTAAGCTTTCAGGAGACTGGAAGCTTAAGCAGGACTTTATTCAGCACCACTTGGGGGCAGCTGCAGTGCCATTTTGTTGTTCAGGAGCAAGGTTCTTCAGTTCTCATGTCTGACTAATTTTAAAGGCACTGATACAAGGTGGAGGCATATCTGACTTACACTTCACAGGAATTGACCTTGGGCTGATTTTGAGTTTGGTCATCTTTCCCTCTTACAGAGACAGAGGAAGTCAGATGTGGTCCCCATTGGCTTAAGTAGCTGGTGCTGTGAGCAGGATTTATTGCAATAGCTCCAGACCTATGAAATCATGAGGTTGTGTGGGAGAAACAAAGGGGTGTTAGGGCCATCAAGGGAGTAGAGTGGAGTGCGGGACCCTACCGAGAGAAGCAGTGATGCCAGAGATGGAGGCAGAGATGATGACATAAAGAGATGGAGCAGCTGGGGACTTTAGACCCAGAGAGGGAAAGGGGCTGTGTGCTGACGACTAGGGTGGGGTGGTGGTGGGCGCAGGCTTGCAGGGTATACCCTTTGGTTGGTTGATGATGCATGGAGGGGATTGTAACTATGGCAATAAAATGCTATACGATAGGATGAATGTAAAGCTGATGTTCTCCCATGTAAACTATCACATAATTCATAATAAAACATTAAAAAAAAAAAAAACAAATCCCGACTCTATGGCACTTTCTTTTCTATGAGTAATTCTTCCCTCTGCTTTTCCAAATGTTTCTGTTAAGTACTTACGAGTAATTTCCAACTCACAGCAACCCAATGCACAAAGCAATAAAGTATTACATAATCTTGCACCATCTTTACAATCACTTCGATGTTTGAGCCCATTGGGCAGCCACTGTGTCAGTCCATCTCATTGAGAGTCTTACTCTTTTTCCTGTTCCTCCACTTTACCAAGCATGATGTCCTTCTCCAGGCACTGGTTCCTCCTGAAAACATGGCCAAAATATGTGAGATGAAGCCTCACCAACTTCGCTTATAAGGAGTATTCTGGCTATATTTTTTCCAAGACAGATTTGTTCATTCTTCTAAAAGCCCATGGTATATTCAGTTTTCTTTGTCAACACCATAATTCAAAGGCATATATTCTTCTTTGGTCGTCCTTATTCATTAATAAGTTTTGATATGCATATGAAGTGATTTAAAATCCTAGATGCCTTTTAGTCTTAAAGTGAAATATTTGCTTTCTAACACTTTGAAGAAGTCTTTTTCAGTAAATTTCCTTCATGTAATACATCAATTAATGCTACTTCCATGGACATTGATGGTGGATCCAAATAAAATGAAATCTTTGTCAACTTAAAAAAAAAAAAAGAACAAAGGGATGTTGCCAAACCAAATTGAGGGTTTGCCACCTGTCACTGTAGTCAATCACAGAGATGGGGAGAGATCCAATCCAAGCTTTATTAACAGAAAGCCAGCAGGCAGGAGAATGGAGAGAATCGTTTCTCAAGACCATCGTATCTTTCACAAAGAGCAGGTACATTATATAGGGCAAATTACATTTGGATGTACACTTCATCTATTTTAACATCAAGATAGTATTCTTTGGAAAAAGAAACAACAAGGCAATAAGCTTCCGCAAACATTCTACCTTTAGGGTCACAGCTGCTTAATTCCTAAGAGAACCATCTGGGTGTGTTTAAGCATGTCCTATTCTCCTTGTCCTGTTCTCCTTTTAGAAACATAAGGTCATCTCAGCTAATTTTTAAACTTCCTCATTTGCAGGGTCCTCATTTGAGATCTAATGACTAAACCGACTCCATTTTGTTTAGGTCAGTGGATACAAGCTATCAGAGGCATGAGATAAAAAATTTCAGAGGAAGGGAAAGCAGTAGCTTTTGGAGTTGCCTGGAGCAGATGACAGGCTGGTTAAAAAGGCTAGCTGATGCTGGGCCTCTGGGTCTACTGGAATCCACCCTGCCAGAGGCCCAGGTCAAATGCATATGCATGGGAATAGTCCAAAGGAGAAGAAAAGATTGCACTTGAGTGTTTTAAAGTTTATGTGTTTGACTGCCTTATGGATATTGGTTTCTCCTGCCAATTGTAAGGCAATTCTAAGATATTATTGTAAAATAGACATACATGTGTGATAGGAATATTGGGAATTATGATTACAGAGAGCATGTAAACCCACCTTCAACATATACTTGATTGGATTTGCTAAAAGGGGAGTTAGAATTTGTCCAGAAAAAAATAGGTTTCTTGCTTTAAGCCTTAATGGAGTCTTAGGTAGAATCCTGAGTGCCTCCCAGAACCTTCAGAGTTGGGACATTTGCATTTGAAACAACACGCAGAGCAACTCAGAACTGCTGGGAGAACAAGAGATTCCAGAAGAGATTAAAAAAGCAGACAGTTTGGCATCCTGACTTTTGGAGTCATCTAGGAGTCCTGGTGTGGCCCTGTGGGGTTAGTGTGCTGGACTGCAAGGTCAGTTTGAACTGCAAGGTTGACTGTTCAGGCTCACCAACCACTTCTTGGAAACCCTATACAGGCTCGTTATGGGTCAGAACTGACTTGACGGCTCTTAACAACGACAACAAGGCAAGGAAAGTCAGCCCACTAGAGAAAACCGTATTCTAGGATTACAAATTGAAGGGAACTGGTGAGCCTTATAATCCTGGTGACCTCGTGGATCTACTTGTAAGTGGAATTTGGGGAAATGCTGCAATGAAGACATAGGCTGAGTTTGGACATGCTCTATTGGCATCCTTGAGATAAGAGGAGCAGGAAGGCAGACTGGTTTGAAGTTTGAGGAGTTGTGTGAACTCCTGACCTTATGTGCACTACCTAGACTATGGAGCTAGGGCTGAGAATGAAGGGGCAGCTGATTTGACATGCCAGGAGTTGTGTGTGAACTCCCAGACTTATAGTTGGTACCCATTTGACCTAGCTTGGGTGGCTAGGGTTGAACTGACCAGAAACCGACTAGATGAAGATAAAGTTGTTTGATACTCTGAGCAAGTGTCAATTGCTATTTGATAAACTGGATTTTTTGCTTATGGATGCAGTTGCTCAAAATTCCAATCAGAATGGAAGATTCTTCTTATTAAGGAATATGCTTGTCTCCTTTGTATACTGGGTTGATGTTGTTAAGTGTTGTTGATTCGGTTCCAACTCACAGTGACCATGTTTAGGATTTCCAAGGAGTGGCTGGTGAGCTTGAACTGCTGACCTTGCAATTCAAACCAACCTTGCAGTCCAGTGTTAATCTAGACATTGTTTATTTAAAATGGGGGGGCCAAAAAAAGAAGAAAGGAACGAACTAAAAAAATTTATGGGTGTGCTTAGTTTTAGAATGAAGTTGTTGTTGTTGTTAAGTGCCATCGAGTCGGTACTGACCCATAGCGACCTTATGCACAGCAGAACGAAACACTGCCCAATCCTGGTCCAACCTCACTACTGTTGCCACGTTTGAGTTCATCGATGCTGCCACTTGGCCAATCCATCTCATTGGGGGTCTTCCTCTTTTTCTCTGACCTTCCACCTTACCAAACATGATATCCTTCCCCAGTGACTGGTCTCTCCTGACAATATGTCCAATGTAGGAGAGACGAAGTTTGGCCATCTTGTCCTCCAGGGAGCACTTACCTCTGACTGCACTTCTTCCAAAACAGATCTATTGGTTTTTTTGGTAGCCCATGGCACTTTCAATATTCTCCTCCAACACCATAACTCAAAAGCATCAATTCTTTTTCTATAGTCTTCCTTATTCACTGTGCAGCTTTCTTATTCATATGAGGTTATTGAAAATACCATGGCTTGGGTCAGGCGCACCTTAGTCCTCAAGCTGACATCGTTGCTCTTCAACACTTAAAAAAGGTCTTGTGCAGCAGATTTGCCTAATGCAGTATGTCGTTTGATTTCTTGACTGCTGCTTCTGTGAGTGTTGATAGTTAATCCAAGAAGAATGAAGTCCTTGACAACTTCAATCTTTTCTCCATTGATAAGAATGTTGTTTATTGGTCCAGTGGTGAAGATTTTTGTTTTCTTTACACTGAGATGTAATCCATACCAAAGGCTGTGCTCTTTGATCTTCATCAGTAAATGTTTTAAGTCCTCTTCACTTTCAGCAAGCAAGGTTGTATCAGTTGCATATTGCAGGTTGTTAATGAGTCTTCCTCCAATTCTGATACCACATTTTTCTCATATAACTCAGCTTCTTGGATTATTTGTTCAGCATAAGGTTAATTAAGTATGGTGAAAGAATACAACCCTGTCACACACCTTTTAAAATTTTGAACCATTCAGTATTCCCATGTTCTGTTCGAACAACTGCTTCTTGGTCCAGGTACAGATTCCTCATGAGCACAGTTAGGTGTTCTGGAATACTCATACTTTGCAATGATGTCCATAGCTTGTCATGATCCATACAATCGAAAGCCTTTGCATAGTCAATAAAGCACAGGTAAACATCTTTCTCCTAGGGGTATAGTAAAATCCCCACTGACTAGGTTTCCTCTTTTCCAGATAGGTCTGGTGATAGGGGGTGGAGAATTATACTGATAGGAGTTTATGATTTCAATTGTGAGTAATTGTGATTGTCAAAACTGTAATTGTAAAAGATGTGTAACTAAAAGGAAGGAGTAGTTATTTTTCATTTCAGGAGAAGATGATCCCAAGACCATCAAGAAGGAAGAACAGGAGTGGAGCTTGGGATCCCTGTCTTGGAAAGCAAGAACAGCAGAAGCCGTGGCATGGAAAGACAGAGCAGCTATGAACTCCATGTCCATGGATTGAGTAAGGCTGTGTGCGTACAGGCAGGAGGCTGGCTTCAGAATGTGCCCTTTGGACATTTAAATGAATATATGCTTTTGTTGTTTTGTATGTGTGCATCAAATATTTTTGCTTTGTTCATTTGTGACATATAAGATGTAAATGGGCCAGTGTGTTTTTAGTTGTGTTTTTTCAGTTGTATATATTTTAGTTATATCATTTTAGGCACACGTATGACTTTATAATATTCTTTATTTAGAGATTTTGTGTATAGTTTACAGGTTTCAAGCGGACAAGTGTGAACTGTAATAGTTAGGGTTCTGTGTCAACTCAATTAGCCAGGATTTCCAGAGGCTAAACAGTTGGGATGTGCTTATTCCCATAGTGATAAAACTTAATACAGTCATAGTTAATTCTGTGATGAGCAGCTATGTATGAGTAGTCAATCAATTGAAGGAATGCTTCCTTGGGTGTGTGGCCTGCTCCCAATATAATGGATACACGGGAGGGACCCAATCTCTCCTCCACTGGGGACCAGTGACTCTACAATTAAAAGATAATAAAATTGTTGAGGATCGTATAGTATTTCTAGTTACAACTTTTTGAGGAAACGTCAAACTGTTTTCCACACAGATTGAACCACTTTACAGTTCCAACAGCAGTGTGGGAGGGTCTCAATCTCTCCACACCATCTCCAGCATTTGTTGTTTTCTGTTGTTTTGAAGTTTGTTATTAATGATAAATGATTATGAACATTTCTTCATTTGCTTGTTGGATGACTGAAGTGTCTGCTCATGTCCTCTGCCCATTTATTAATTGGGTTGTTCATCTTTTTCTTGTAGAGGTGTTGTAATTTTCTATAAATTCTATAAATTAGTCCCTTGTCTTATATGTCATTGCAAAAATCTTTTTTCTTAGTGTTTTGGCAAAAACTTTTGATGCACATTAGTATCTAAACTTTAGGAGATCCCAGTCATCTGTTTTGTCTTCTACTATTTGTATGTTTTTAGTTATGTTTCAGCATGTGTTTATGTTATGAATTAGGGCCTCTAAGCTATCCCTATTTTTTCATTGATAATTTTTATAGTTCTAGGTTTTACATTTAGGTATTTAATGCATATTGAGTTTGTTTTTGTATACGGTGTGAGATGTGGGTATTGTTTCATTGTTTTGCAAATGAGTTTCCAGTTTGGTCAGCACAATTTGTTAAAAAGACTAATTGCCTCCCCATTTAGTGTGTTTTGACCCTTTGTCAAAGATCAGCTGACCATTTGTGGATAGATTTACTTCTGGGTTCTCCATTCTATTCCATTGTTCTATGTGTATCTATTTTTGTACCAGTACAAGGCTGTTCTGACTACTCTGGCTGTATAGTAGATTTTGAGATCAGGAAGTGAGAGACCTCCAATTTTGTTTACTTAAATAATGCTTTGCTTATATCTGAGTTTTTCTTCCTTACCATATAAAGTTAGTGATCTGTTTTTTCATCTCTAAAGAATGGTGTTGGAAGCTGAATTGGTGTTGCATCATATTTATAGATTGATTTGGGTGGTGTTGACATTTTCACAATGTTAAATCTTCCTATTCGTGAGTATGGTATATTTTTCCATTTTAAAAAAGTCTTTTGTTTTTTTTTTGTAGTAGTGTTTTGTAGTTATCTTTGTATAGGTTATTTGTTTCTCTGGTTAGATTAATTCCTAAGTATTTAATTTGTTGGGTGGCTATTGTAAATGTTTTTTTTCTCCCCCCACTGATTTCCTTTATAGAGATGTATTTTTTAGTGTAGAGGAATCAAACTGATATTTGTAAAATAGTCTTGTATTTTGCCACTTAGCTGAATCTGTCAATAGTTCCAATATTTTTTTTGGTGAGACTTTGAGATTCTCTATTTATAGTATCATATCATCTGCAAATGGATGGAATGTACAGACTAACTACATTTTCAGAAACAGATGGTAGAAAAGTTCCATATCTTCAGCCAAAACAAGGCCAGTGGCAGACTGTAGAATAAGCCATCAATTGCTCATATGCAAGTTCAGGTTCAAGCTGAATAAAATAAAAACAAATCTACAAGAGCCAAAATATGACCTTGAAAAATCCTACCTGAATTTAGAGATCATCTGAAGAATGGATTAGATGCATTGGACACTAAAGACTAAACACCAGAAGAGTTGTGGGATAACATCAAGAGCATCATACAGGAAGAGAACAAAAGGCCATTAAGAAGACAAGACAGAAGGAAAAGACCAAAATGGATGTCAGAAGAAATTCTGAAACTTACTCTCCAGAATAAAGATGCTAACACAAATGGAAGAAATGAGGAGGTAAAAGAGCAGTAGAAAATTTCAAAAACGGCAGCTCTAGAAAACAAAGTCAAAGATTATAAAAAAAATGTGCAAAGACCTGGAGTAAGAAAACCAAAAGGGAAGAACATGCTCATCATTTCTCAAGTTGAGAGAAATGAAGGAAAAAATTCAAACATTGACTTACAATTTTGAAGGATTATATGAGCAAAACATTGAATAATGCAAAAAACCTCAAAAGAAGATGGAAGGAGTCATTGTACCAAAAAGAAATGGTCAATGTTCAACCATTTCAAGCGGTAGCATATGATCAAGAGCCAATTGAAAGAAGAAGTCCAAGGTGCATTGAAGGCATTGGCAAAGTACAAGGCACTGGGACCAGATGGAATACAAATTAAAATCTTTCAACAAACTGATGCAGCCCTGGAGGCATTCACTCATCAATGCCAAGAAATTTGGACGACAACCACCTGGCCAATTTATTAGAAGAGATCCATATTTGTGCCTATTCCAAAGAGAGGTGACTGAACACAATGCAGACGTAATCAGACAATATATTATTAATATTGCGTGCAAGTAAAATTTTGCTAAAGATCATTCAAGAATGGCTGCAACCATACATTAACAGAGAAATTCCAGTGGTTCAACCCATGTTCAGAAGAGGATGCAGAACAAGGGATATCATTGCTGACATCAGATGGATCTTGGCTGAAATGCCAGGAAGATGTTTACCTGTGCTTTATTGACTATGCAAAATCTTTCAATTATATGAATCATTATAAGTTCCTGTTCACAAGGGTAATGCCTTCAGTTTCTCTCCATTGAGAGTAATGTTGGCTGTTGGATTTGTATATATGCCCTTAATTTAGTTGAGGAATTTCCCTTCTAATCCTACTTTGTTTAGTGTTTTTTAAATCAGGAATGAATGTTGGATTTTGTCAAATGCCTTTTCTGCCTCAATCAATATGATCATGTGTTTTTGTTTTTTTCTTTGTCTTATTTATGTAGTAGATTATGTTGATTATTATGCTAATATTTAGCCATCATTGCATCCCTGGTATGAATTCCACTTGACTCTGATGTCTTATTTTGTTATGTTATTGAATTCTATTGGTCAGTATTTTGTTGAGAATGTTTGCATCCATATTCATTCTGTATATTGGACTGTAATTTTCTTTTTTAATGATGTCTTTTCCTGGTTTTGCTATGAGTTTTATGCTTGCTTCATAAAATGTATTCAGGAGTTTCCATCCTTTACTGTGGTTTCAAATAGTTTGAGGACAATTAGGGTTACTTTTTCTGTGAATGCTTGGAAGAATTCACCATTAAACCTATCTGGGTCTGGACTTTTCTTTTTGTTGGGTGTTTCTAAACGGCCTGGTTAATTTCTTTTTTGTATAGGTCTGTTCAAGTTTTTTACTTCATTCTGTGTTAATTTAGGCAGGTCATGTTTTTCTAAAAATTTGTCCATTTCTTCTAGGGTTTCAAATTTGTTGCAGTACAATTTTTCATGGTACTCTGTTATTATTCTTTTTATTTCTATTGGTTCCTATGTGATCTCACCCATATAATTTTTTACGTATGTTATTTGCATCTTCTTATTTTCTTTTGTTAGATTTGCCAATATTTTGTCAATTTTATTAATTTTTTTCAAAGAACAAACTTCTTGTCTTGTTGATTCTTTTGATTTTTTTTTCCTGTTTATTATTTAATTTCTTTCCGTGCTAATCTTTATTATTCATTTTCTTCTGGGGGTTGTAGGTTTATTTTACTCCTCTTTTTCTAATTGTTGGAGCTGTTGAACACATCTTCTTTTGTTGCGTTTCTTTTTTCTTTTTGGATATGTGCATTTATTCCATAAATTGCCTTCTAACCACTGCTTTTACTGTATCCCAAAGGTTTTGGTATGTTCTGTTCCATTCTTATTTGATTCAAGGAATTTAAAATTTTCATTTTCTATTTGCGCTCTTACTCAGTAACATTTCAGCAAAATGTTGTTCAATTTCCATTTATTTGAATTTCCCCCCTTTATCTTCTATTGCTGATCTGTAGTTTTATAGCAATACGATCTGAAAATATCCTTATAAGATTTGATGTTTTTAAATTTTTTGAGACTTGCTTTGTGACCTAACATATTTTCTATTCTGGAGAATATTCATTATGCACTGGAAAATAATGCATATTTTGCTGTTGTTAGTCTGAATGCTTTATATATGAGGTCAAGTTGGTTGCGTTGTTTAGTTCTTCTATGTCTTTGTTGAGTTTCTTTCTAGTTGTTCTGTCCTTCATCAAAAGTAATGTATTAAAGTCTTCTATTATTGTGGTGCTGTGGGTTAATGCACCAGACTGCAAAACCATTTGAACTGCAAGGTCAGTGGTTCAAGCTCACCAGCTGCTTCTTGGAAACCCTATACATGGTTGCTATGGGTCGGAACTGACTTGACAGCACTTAACAACAACTATTATTGTGGAGTCCTGGTGTGGTGACGTAGGGAAAACACTAAGCTTCAAGGTTGATTTGAACTGCAAGGTTGGTGGCTCAAACTCACCAACTGTTCCTCAGAACCCCTATACAGGGCACTTTGAATCGGAACTGACTCAACAGCACTTAACAGCCACAACAGCTATTATTGTGTTGTTGTTGTTAAGTGTCATTGAGTTGGCTCCTACCCATAGCAACCCTGTATAGGGTTTCCGAGGAGCAGCTGGTGAGCTTGAACCACTGACCTTGCAGTTCAAACAGCTTTGCAGTTTGGCATTAACCCACAGCACCACACCAGGACAGTTGTCTATTTCTTTCTTCAGTTTGATTAAAATTAGATTTATGTATTTTGAGGTTGTTTCTTTGGAAGCATAGATATTTATTAGGTTTATGTCCTCTTATTTGACTCATAATCATAAGATGATGTTCTTCTTTGTGTCTGCTGCTTGTTATTACCTTAAAGTATAGTTTATCAGAAATTAATGTTGCCACTCCTGCTCGTTTTTGATTGCTGTTAGCTTGATATATTTTCCCATCCCTTGATTTTTAATCTACTTTTGTGTTTGCGTATAAGGTGTGTCTCTTGCAGACAGCATATTGAAGGATCCAGTTTTCTTTATCCATTCCATTACTCTCTGTTTCTTGACAGGTGCATTTAATTCATTGACATTCACTGTAATTATTCATTGGTATGAATTGACTGCAGTCATTTTGCTGTGTGTTTGTGTGTGTGTGTGTTTTTGTGCTGCTGCTGGTTTCTTGATTCCACATACTTTTCTGTGCTGAATTCATTTTGTTTGAGCATTTTCTTGTCAATTGCTGTTGTTTTAATGTTCACAAAATCTTCACTGTTTTCATTTTACTTGATTTGATTTGATGTGAAGGTGTATTAACTTTTTTTGAGGTTACCTGTAGTTTATTAATTTCTTCCCTGGTTTAAAACAGTCTGTTTTATTTTGAAGTGTACTTGACTTCCTTGCTGTTTTGAAGTTCTGTAACTGTACTTTAAAAAATCTTTTTGCTTTGTAGTTGTCTTCATTTAATTTCTGTTTATCTGAAAATATTCTAATTTCACCATCATATTTGAGGGACAGTTTTTCTGGGTATATGATTCTTAGTTAGCAATTTTCTTCTTTCAAAGTTTTGTATATGTCTTCCCATTGTCTCCTTTGCCTACATGATTTCTGCTGGGAAACCAGAGCTTAATCTTAATTGGTTTTCCTTTGTAGGTAACTTTCATTTTCCCTGAGGTACTCTTAGGATTCTTTCCCTGTCTTTGATTTTAGAGATTTAAATTATGATATGTGTTGTTGATTTTCTTTGTGGGTATATCAAGTTTGGGGTCCTTTCAGCTTCTTGAATACATATCTCCTCAGTTTTTCATTATGTTAGGGAAGTTTTCTTCTAATAGCTTCTTCTATTATTTTTTCTTCGATTTTCTTTGTCTCTTACTGTTCTGGAATTCCAATCACCATAATTTATTCCTCTTAATGTTCCACATGAATCTTAGGCTTTCTTTAGATTTTTTTTTTTTTTTTCTTCTGATTGGTCTTCTAGCTTACTAGTATTGCTAAATTTATTTTCAAGTTCATTAATTGAGGTTTCCATTGATTCATATCTACTCCTTTTCACTTTCAATGTATTGTCCATTCTGAAATCTTATTAATCTTCTGGGTTTCTATTTGAAGGTTTTTTTTTTTTTTTTGTAATTTTATTGCCTCTAATTCTTTATTTATTTGTTTATTTGTTCCCATAGTATTTTTCTGAATTCTTCCTTGTTTTTGTCAACATTTTTGTCAATCTTTTGGCACTATATAAATATTATTCTCATTAATTCTCTTTCAGGTAGTTCCAATGCCTTCTTTCCTCAAAGATATTGTATAGCTCTGCCTCTTAGTCACTGGTTTGAGCCAATTGTCTTATTTTTTCCTGTGAATGGAAATTGTCTGTTGCTTCCAAGACATTGTGGTATTGCTGCATTTATATTAAAATAATGAGTGTATGCTGCTGTATTCTTAGACATTCACCAACTGCTTCCTGGAAGGTGTAATTGGGAGACATGGGAGCTTGTGCACTGTTCTTTGTCATTCATGCAGGTCAGTTTAATTTGGCTGATGTCGGTTGTTGTCACTGATCTGGTGTTGGTATTGGCTCTTGCCTGGTGGGTGGTGTTGTAGAGGGTATGGGTTTTATGGCCATGGTTGCTATCCCATGTTGGGTGAGACAAGAAGAGGAAACACACAAATGATATAAGAAAACATACAAACAAGCAAACAAAAACAACAACAACAGTGAGTACTAGAAAATAATAAAGAAAAAAAAATTGGGTAACAGAAAAAGATGACAAAAACCAAAACAAGATAGGAAGGAGAGGGAAAAAAAAAAAAGAGAAAAATAACAGAGAAAGTAAAAAGAAAGACAAAGAACTAAACACAATTAGGAAGCGGAATGAGTAAAAGGGAAAGAGAGCAGAGTAGTAAAGAAAAACAAAGAGAAAAGAAGAAAGACACAGAGTGATTTGAAAAGAGAAGCAGAAGAATAGAAGTAAAAATGAAAGTGGATATAGAAAGGGTAAAAAGCAAGGGAAGGTAAAGAGAGAAAGAAGGGAAAGAAAGAATAAGTAAACAAACAAACAAACAAAAAATGAAAGGAAAAAAATCAGGGCAGATGTCAGGAACAGGGGGGAGAAAATTCTGGAGTCTTCTGCCAGACAAAGAGTTCATGTTGTGGGTGGGCAAGTAATGAGATGGCAACACCACAACCCAAGATGGAGTTCCTTTAAGGACTAGCTGTCGTCTGTTCAGGGTACTCAATTCAGAGGTAGTTCATGCAGACCCCAAAGCAGCTGATGGATCAGAGTATTTCCATTCCTGAGGGTAGCCAAGGGTGAGAGGTACTGCTAGTCCAGGGCTGGCCAGAACCAGCTCTGTTTCTCTAGAAAACAGGCCACACTTGATTTCAGGTTCTGGGATTGGTGCTACTTTCTCCCCACTCACTTTGATGTGGCTCCGACAACCTAGAGCTACCCTGGGAGTATAGTTGAGTGGGGCCTGGCCCTGTCTCTGATTACCAAGGTAATGTGGGATACAAGAAAAACCTTTGTACTGTCTGGCCAGTAGGGACTGATCACCAAGCTTCCTTCTCCCTACCCCTAATACATCTGTTTATCTGCTTCTCCTACTTAGGCCTAGTACAGGATTGACTCTGCAGGCTTGGAGCAGGGCTCACCTGAATCCAGGCACCAGGGTTGATTCGGATAGCCTCCCACTCAATATGATGGGGCTCACATTTGTGGCACTCACTTCTATATGGCTCATATCACTGGAAGAGTGGGAGTTTCACTGGGGATGTACGTGGGTGGGGGCTGACTTGGCATCTCATCACCAGGGAAATGTGGGGAACAAGAAAAAAAATTGCACCTTTATCTTCATGTGTCACCTGCATGTTTCTGCACTGACAATATGCTGTCTTGCCTCTGAAGTCACTCACAAAAGCTCAAGATGGCCACATTGTATCTGGTTGGCTGACACAGGTCACCAGTCTGACTCCTGTTTTGCTGCATCTGTTCTATTTTCATTCCTAGTAAGCATCCACTTCTCCATCTGTTTCCTTTGGTTTTCCATATCTTTGTTGTAGAGGGTTTGTACAGTCGTACTGCCTAGTCTGCCATCTTGCTGCCTCCTCCTAATGGACTGTTTTTAACAAGCTGTTTATGGATAGTGAGAGTTTGGGTTTAGTTAGGTGTGTTGTTTGCTTTCTTCCCCATATGTGACAGTAAAGTTTTTGTGTCAATTTCACTGAACCAGGATTTGCAATGGTTTAGCATTTGAGATGTAGTTACCTCTCATGATGAGATCAAATATAATGTAATTAACTTTATGAAGAGGTCGGCCATGAGAAGCCATTCAGTTGAAGGGAAGCTTCCTCGGGCATGTGGCCTATGTCCAAAATATTGGACACTCAGACAAAGATTTCCTGCTCTCTGCTGGGTCTAGATCTTGTATGTGGTTCATCCTCTGACCTCAGTTTCTTTGGACTTTAGCCAGTGGCCTGCTCTATTAACTGCAGATCCTGGGAGTTGTCATTAATTCATTTTATTACCTGCCAGTTCTGCTTGCCTGCCTGCCTGACATTTGACCTTCTTATTTTAGTTCATCAACCCTAAAACTGCAAGTCAGAAGCCTTCAGCCTGTTGTCTGATTAAGGGTCTTGGGACTTGCCCACCTTTACAACTGAGTGAGCCATTATATAAACCTCTATGTAAACATATATAAGCTTCACTGGGTTTGCTTCTCTAGAGAACCCACTCTTTGTACAAAATGATATGGGTTTTCAAGTCTGGAGTCTCAAGGTGGTACAAATGATTATATGCTCAACTGCTAACTAAAAGTTTGGAGGTCTACTGAAAGTTACCTTGGAAGAAAGGCTCAGTGATGTACTTTTCAAAAAAATTAGTCATTGATAACCCTGTGGACCACAATTCTACCTTGACACATGTGCTGGAATTGACTGGAGGCAACTGATTATTGGTTAGCTGATTGTATTATAAACACTACTGAAAACATTAAAAAATGTATTACTTAACCCTCACAAATAAGACATTTGTGCCTATTCTAAAGAGAGGTGACCCAAAGGAATGCAGAAATCTTCTAACAATGTAATTAATATCACATGCAAGTAAAATTTTGCTGAAGGGAATTAAAAAATGGTTGCCAGAAATTCATGCCTGATTCAGAAAAGGACGTGAAACTAGGAATATCACTGCTGATGCCAAATGGATCTTGGCTGAATACCAGAAAGATATTTACTTTGCTTTATTGTCTATGCAGTCTTTCAACTGTGTAGATCATAACAAGCTATGGCGAAGACTCAGTATTCCGGAACACTTCATTATGCTCACGAGTAACAGGTCAATAGTCCAACAGGCAGTCATTTGAACAGAACAAGGGGATAAACGATAGTTCAAAATCAGGAAAGGTGTATACTAGGGTTGTATCCTTTCACTATACTTATACAGTCTGAATGATGAGTAAATAATCTGAGAAGGTGGATTACATGAAGAAGAACATGGCATCAGAATTGGAGGTAGACTCATTAACAACTTGCAAGATGCAGATTGTATAACCTTGCAAGCTGAAAGTCAAAAGGATTTAAAATATTTACTGATAAAGATCAAAGACCACAGCCTTCAGTATGGATTGCACCTTAATGTAAAGAAAACAAAAATCCTCACCACTGAACCAACAAATAACATCACAATAACAGAGACTTATGAAATCAACACTTATGGAAGCAGTAGTAAAGAAATCAAATAACATATTGCATTAGGCAAATTTGCTGCACAAGACCTCTTTAAAGTGTTGAGCAAAGATGTCAGTTTGAGGACTAAGGTGTGCCATGCTAGTTTTAATTGCCTCATATGTATATACACTTTGGACAATGAATAAGGAAAACCATAGAAGAATTGATGCATTTGAATATGGTGTTTGAGATGAATATAAAAAGCACCACCAACTACTAGAAGAACAAACATCTGCATTGAAGGAAGTACAGCCAGAATGCTCTGCAGAAGCTAGGATGGTGAGACTTGGTCTCTCATACATGGGATATTATCAGGAGGGACCAGTCCCTGCAGAAGGATATTAAGTCATAGTTTTTCTGCTTTTTTAAGGTATCTGTTGTTATTAGAGGCCATACAGGAAACCCTAATGACAGCAACAACAAAGAATCAATAAAGGAAACATTGCTGATTCAATGTTTATTACCTAAATATTCACCTAATTGTTAAGTCCAATTATCCAAGAAGTCAAATAATTTCTTGTAAGAAACTGGAGTCAAGAAACTGTTTTCCCGAAAGAAAATTACTACAAACTCAAGATTCACTTGGGCTGTATGCTTTAGCCAACTAGTGAATAAATTATAGTCATTTGTTGGGTTCATACTAATAAGTGACTGAAAATGCATGAACCAATATTAAGAATAAGAACTTTCTACTTTGCATCCACTAGGATGTTTATTATCAGGGAAAGGGAAAATAGCAAATGTTGGTAAGGTTATGAAGTAATTAGAACCCTCATTTGCTTGTTTGTGGGAATATAAAGTGTTGTACTATGAAAAGTAGTTTGGTGGGTCCTCAAAAAGTAATACATAGAATTACCATTGTAGTGTTGTTTTGGTAGGTGCCATCGAGTTGCTGCCAACTCACAGCAACCCTCTACACAACAGAGTAAAACACTGCTCAATCTTGTGCCAATCTCACAATCATTGCTGTGCCTGAGTACGTTGCTGCTTCTACTGTGTCAATTCTCATTGGGGGAGGGTCTCCCTGTTTTCCTCTGACCCTCCACTTTATCAAACATGATCTCCTTCTCTGGGACTGGTCCTTCCTGATAATATGTCCAAAGTACGTAAGATGAAGTCTGGCCATCTTGGCTTCCAAGGACCATTCTGGCTGTACTTCTTCCAATATAGATTAATAATGATTGTTTACAGCTGTTTTTCTTCATTTTGAGTTATGTCACATCAGCAAATGAAGGTCCCGAAGGCTTTACTTCATTCATGTCATCATGGTCAACTCTACTTTGAGGAGGCAACTTTTCCTCAGTTGTATTTTGAGTGTCTTCCAACTTGAGGGGCTCATCTTCCGGCACTGTATCTGACAATATTCTGGTGCTCTTCATCATGTTTCAAGAGTTGGTATTCTGGTGCTGACAGTGTTCCACTGCTATTCATAAGGTTTTCTTTCAGTGGCTAAATATTTGGAAGCGGTCTACCTCTCCTTCTTCCTAGTCTGTCTTTGTTTGTAAGCTCATCTGAAACCTGCCCACTGTGGTTGACCTTGCTGGTATTTCCCGTGGCACACCTTCCAGAATCACAACAACGTGCAAGCCACCACACTGCTACAAAATGATAGAGGAATGTTGGGGTATTACCATATGATACTGTTATTCCACTCCGAAGAATCTAAATTCTGAACTCAGGAACTCAGACACGTGTGCATCAAAATTATCTGCACCAGTATTCATAATAGCCAAAAAGTGAAAACTATCCCAGTGTCCATCAACAGATAAATAATACACAAAATGTGATATACACACATTTATCTCACATTCTGTATCCATACATTTCACAATGGAATGCTATTCAGTCATTTAAGAGAAATGAAATTCTGATGCTATAATGTAGAGAAACCTTAAGGTTTTGTTGAGTGAAATAAGTTAGACACAAAGAAGACAAATATTGTATGATTCCATTTATATGAGCTATGTAGAATAGGCAAATGCAAAAGAAAAAAAATTTTTCAGTTTTTTACCAGTTACTGGTTAATGAGTACTGAGTTTTATTTTGGGATATTGAAACACTTTTGAAAATTAATAGTGGTGATAATTCATGTGATGATATAATTACTGTAACTGAATTGTACAGTTAAAGTACGAAATGCTTTGTTATATATATTTTATTATAATGAAATAAAAAAAGGATAAAGGCTTTAAAGAAAAAAAATATATAGAAGGTATTTAGATTGGAAAGGAAAAAGTCAAAATCTCTTTATTTGCAGCTGATATTATGGTCTATGTAAAACATCTGAAGGAATCTTCACTCATCTAGAACTTAGTCATGAGTGTACAAGGTCAATACACAAGATCAATACACAAAATAAACTGTGTTTCTATATGCTAGCATACTCACCACTGCTGTTGTGTTGAATCCAATTCATATCCACCCTATGTAGGGCTTCCAAGACTGTAAATCTTTACGGTAGCAGAAAGCCTCCTATTCTGC
>NW_006408535.1:18519945-18520951 GCF_000296735.1 Chrysochloris asiatica
AAAGCTGAAAAGTGAATAAGGAAGACCATAGAAGAATTGAAGCATTTGAGTTATGGTGTCGAAGGAGAATATCGAAAGTGTCATGGGCTGCCAAAAGAACCAACAGATCCGTTTTGGAAGAAGTGCAACCAGAATGCTCCTTAGAGGCCAAGATGGCCAAAAATCATCTCTCATACTATGGACATGTTGCCAGGGGGGACCAGTTACTAGAGAAGGATATCATGTTTGCTAAGGTGGAGGGTCGGAGAAAAAGAGGAAGACCCCAACGAGATGGATTGGCCAAGTGGCAGCATCGATGGACTCAAGTGTGGCAACAACAGTGAGGTTGGCACAGGATCAGGCAGTGTTTTGTTCTCCTGTGCATAAGGTGGCTATGGGTCGGTACCAACTTGATGGCACCTAACAACCACAACAACAACAATATAAAGAATATTTGAAATTGAGTAATTAGGGGAAAAAAGTTAATAAGTAGAATTGAACAGACACACTTCATCAAAGAAGAGTGGAGCAAGCAGCACATGAAAAGATTATCAGTCATTGTTGTTATTAAGCAATTTCATAACCTCAAAAGAAACTACATACTCTTTAGCTATTATTCCTCTATCATTCCACTCCTCTTCCTAGTCCTAAATGATCACAAATCTACTTTCTGTTTCTATAGATGTTCCTGTTCTGGATATTTCATATGAATGCAACAATAAAATATGTGGCCTTATATGGCTGTTTTCTTTCATTTAATGTTTCTGTTGTCAAGATTCGTCTATGTATCAGTATTTCACTCCTTTTTGTGGCTTAACAATATTCTATTGTATAGACCCGTTAAGTGGTGCAAAAGTTAATACTCACAACTGCTAACTGAAAGGTTTGAGATTTAAGTTCAGGTAGAAGTACCTCCGAAGTCCTGGTGTGACACTATAAGATAAGCACTGGACTGCTAACCACAAGGTTGGTGGTTCAAACCCACTAGGCTGCTGTTTGGAAACCCTACACAGGGTTGCTATGAGGT